>NC_046158.1:12717454-12852454 GCF_011064425.1 Rattus rattus
GTTAGTTTGGTTTGTTGCAGTAAGATCTCACTCTTACTCCATAGTTCAGACCAGCCAGAGATTTGCAGGTATCATGCCTCAGCGTCAGGCCTAGCCCCCCACATATGTAATAGGTGACCAGCTTGGTCTTTATGCAGAGCCTCCCAACACCTGGAGCAGGGACTGTCCCTATATCTGTTGACTGCCTTTGGATTCCCTTCCTCTAACTGGGCTGCCTTGTCTGGCCTCAGTGGAAGAGGATGTGTCCAGCCTTGCAGAGAGTTGAGTGCCAGGGTAGGGGATACCTGGGGGGGATCTGTCCTCTCAGAGGAGAATGGGATTAGGGTATTGGGGGGACTGGGAGGAGGAAAGCAGTGATCAGGATGCAAAGTGAGTAATCAATAAATTAATGGGGAAAAATGTCCCAAGTGCTGGAATTATAATTGTAATAATATCAATTATTATAATCTTAACTGAAGAAACAAAGAGGGGCTGAGTTTCAGCTCAATGGTAGAAACATTATTTAACATACCATGACTCATTCCATACTTAGCGCCAGAAAGCATTTTAAAAATAAGAATTTTGTTTTGTTGTGGCAGTTCTCGTTCTAATTTCCTCTGCACTCCAGTTTCCACTAGAACGAAGCCCTCCCAGCCTCTGCTCTACAACAAAGTCTCTGTCCAATCTCCAATACACATGTGTTCTGATTAGTTTTGGGGGGAGTCATTGTGACTTGTTCGCTGAAACACTCACCATATCTGAGTACAGTAGCCCATACACAGGGGATCAGAAAACACCTGCTTTCTTGCCTTTAGACACCCAGTGCTGACCTTTAAGGACTGACATGATTGGGCTGGAGAGATGGCTCAGCGGTTAAGAGCACTGACTGCTCTTCCAGAGGTCCTGAGTTCAATTCCCAGCAACCACATGGTGGCTCACAACCATCTCTAATGGGGTCTGATGCCCTCTTCTGGCGTGTCTGAGGACATCATATACATATACATATTCATATGCATAAAATAAATAAATAAATCTTAAAAAAAAAAAGGACTGACATGATCATATGCTTCCCAGAGGGAAGCCAAGCACGTTCTTCAGGTAGCAGAACCGTGCTGAGCTGGAGTAGCTGGAACCCAACAGCGCCCTCCTAGCCAGTAGAGTCCCCATGGCAGCCCAGGGGCGCTGGGTGTGCTGGCTTGGCTAGGTGTCCCAGGATGTAGCAGAAAGATGTTCTATTAACCTCAGGGCTCTTTCTGATTCAGAGGCAGTAGAAAGAGAATAGTACCAGGCAAATGGAGGCCAGTGTCATGGAAGGATAAATACTTTTAATTAAAGGAAGGTGCCTAGAGACTCAGCACTGGGGAGAGAAAACTAGAGCAGGTCTACTGTATATTTGCTACTGGGCAGGAAAGAAGCCCTGTTCTTTCTGGCCTCAGTATTGTCCTCCCCTACCTTCAGGAATGTAGGAGGTAGCTTCTTGTACTAAAAAGGGATCATCATTGTCATAGGATCATATCATCACCACCATCACCACCACCACCACCAGCAGCAGCATTGAGCTTGCAGAGTGCTTACGCACAAGTCCTGTGTCATGTGCTTCATTTTCTTTAAGCCTTGCAACCCAGTACATGTCCTAAATTTTCCCCATCTCACAAGTGATGCAGGGTTGTGAGCAAGACAGACAAATAACATGATAAGGTACATTATAAATGGTGCAGCAGACTCTCCAAGACTGTCCAGCTTCAAAGTACAAGGTCATAGAACCCTTCCCATAGAGACAAATGCATCAAGAAGAGTAAAATATGCTTGGCGCAGAGCACCTTGGACAGCAGCAAACACACAGTGCTTACAGAGAGGCTGGAGAGTCCCTGTAAGAGCCTTGTGTTCCCTTGACAGTGACTCTGGATGGCAAAATCATAACAGACTAAAATCACCTGCTTGGCCCCAACCAACATCCAGGGTAATGGGCAGAGACACAGAAGCTGAAGCTCCTGTCTTGCCATTATGATGTCCCATCAATGTCCTTTTCTGTTTTCTGCAGTCTGGGTGCTGGGGCTTTAGAATAAAGTCTCTGAACTCACAGCAAATATACAGGATTCAAGCTGGCTGTAGTTGGCCTTTAAAAATCCTCAGTCCACCTATATCCCATTCCAGCACTCCCTACATACCAGTGAGGGAATAGCCTGATTTATCTGCCCAATAGAATCAACGTTGCTGTGACCAAGCTTTGTTCTATCTCACTGTGCTATCTCTGAGAGTCGTCCGCTATGGGAACAATAAGTTAAGTAGGATGGAGTTTCTTTACAGCCATTAAACAGCCCCACGGAGTGAAACAGGATGTGTAGCCCTGCAGAACCCCTTATGTCGAGGACAGAAGCAGACATGTTTTTGTGAAAGGCAACACTGTGTAATTCTCAGTCCATCTTAGCCCACCATTGGCGCCATCTACATTTTACAGAAGCTAAGGAAGGGAGGTGGCTGCCAGAGGACAAGCCTTCAAGTGCAAGAGTGAAATAAGCTTTTCCAGAAAGCCATGGTGCCTCTAAGTTTGGCCAAGGTTTCCCAGCTGTGGCTTCACATCCGTGCTTACTGTCATACAGAGGACAAGTTCCATCAAGGTAGTTTCTTTTTCAGAGCAGACGGTGACAATCAGAATGTCTCAGCTTGGTGACATCAGAGGAAAACTTTGACCTTCTAAAACTGCTGTGCCAATGTTGTTGAGAAAGGATCAATAAATGGCAAAGTGCTACCAAGATGCATAACAAATTGGTCCTGTCATTGTCCACTGCTTTCCACAGGGCCTCAAACCAGGGTGGACTTATGTCTTCCTTTTCCTGTCAATTTCCCCAGGATGGCAAAAAGTAAATGAAGAAAAGAGAGACAATATCCTCCCCAGGATCATCTGGATGACACCCACTTCTTGTCCAGGACCCTGTAAATCAGGGCTCCAAATGATCTAGTAGTACTGGAATGGGGTGTGGCTTGGCACAGGGGACCTGTGTGTTTAGCACAGTGACCTGACTGTGCAGGTTGTTCCAACCCAGCAGCGCTCCAGTGGTCACATGTCCCCTGGGCAGCAGATGCTATGACCTTTGCCCAGGGGTTTGGAGCCCTCAGTGGCTCCTAAGTGCCAAAGAGGAGGAGGGAGGTCTGGCTGTCCCCACTGTCACAGGAATACAGAGAAAGCTGTTCCCTGACTCTGCCCATGGCCCTGTGTCTTATCCTACCTGCATTCCACTCAGAAGATCCTCATCTCTAGTGAGAAAGGATATCAGAAAAGCAGGTAACATCCCCAGGTAAAAAGTGAGGGGCTTCTTAGTTTCTGCTTCTGCTACAAGTGCTGCCAAAATCCAGTGAGGTGTTGCCAGCTGGGACGCCAGCCCTGTGTTTGTCCTGCTAAATGCTGTGTAACTAGTGCCTAGCATCACAGCATCACAATGAGGTCATTGTTTCCCTGGCGGCTCACATTTGTTCCATGAAACACACACAAAGCATGTGTTTATTGAGAATTACCTCTGTCCCAGGCTCAGAAACAGACCAAACTGGCAAGAGCCTCCTGTGGTTATGAAACTGTGAGAACAGATAGAAAAATAAATAAGTAAACACATAAGTATGTGAACTCTGTGTGGATGGTGAGAAGAACGGTGACCAGGGCTAAGCATGGGGGAGCAGAGAGGTTAATGAGAGTGGGAACTAGGGAAGAATTCACAGATATAAAGGGATGAACATACTAGGCAGGGAGTGGACAACAGCACATTGATCTAAAGAGCAAGCCTGAAATGTTAGGGAAGCAGAGTCTAGGGTGTGAGAGCAGTCTTTCTTTACAGCATGTGGCAGGGAAGGGAGGAACAGGGAGGAAGACTGCGCCGTGGCAGTGACTTAGAGTGACATAGAAGCCACTCTAAAGGATGTTCCAGTTTTTCTAAGTGACCTAGGGAGCTACTGAATTGGAATGGAATAGAATAGAATCTCATGACTGCTATAGCATCCTTTACACACACAGGGAGTGTGTGGAATATATATGCACCATATGCATTACATATAGCATGACATTTTAACGTACATGCAGTAATGCTGTTATATATATACATATATATATATACATATATATATACATATATATATATATATATATGACAAATATGGCTCATTGGAGAGGCCCAATGACCTGAGTTCAGTCCTCAGAACCTACAACACTCGACAGAATGGGGGCAGAGACTAGAGAACTGGCGAGGAGCTGGCAGAGCTGGTAGCCTGGAGTACACAGTACAGTGACAGAAATGACAAGAGAGGCTTTGGGTCTCAGGTGTAAGGCCAGAGCCATTTACGAATAGTATTTGTCCTATGACTTCAAAATGTGTATGTACACACACACACACACACACACACACACACACACACACACACACGCACACACACATTCATTAACTAACCAATTATCTTACATTTTAATTGTGATCATTCGTGGATGTATGATGACACTTATTCCCCATGACATTTTGTCAGTCAAAAGCGTTGCTATAACTATGGGTTTCAAAGTTCTTTTACACCCACTTATCCATAAGAGCCAACCCAGTGGGATTAAAGATTTCCTAAGCAATTTTATTGACACTAAGAAAACAAAGTACCAGGGCACTGAGGGGTTTGTTTAAGGCACAGCTCTAGGAAAGATTCTTTTTACTTCTTTGTAAAGATGGAAACCCTAGGACTTTTTCAAGGTCCCAGAGCTCCGTGTCCAGCCTAGGCTCTTGACTCACAGGAAAGCTTTTGTAACAGTCTGTAATGGTTAACCTTGATTGTCAACTTGACGGGAATCACCTTGGAGACACACCTCTGTGACTGTGAGGCATTTCTTAGGGAGGTTTAACTGAGATAGGAAGTCGAGCTTGAATGTTGATGACCAGTATTTCATGAACTGAATAAAAAGGAAAGAGTGAGTGAAGTCCCAGCATTCCACTCTCTGCCTTCTGGCTGAAGGCACAGTATGACCAGTCACCTCCCCCTCCTATTGTCCATGCCTTCCCGTCATGATGGACTACACTTTCAAACCATGGAACAACAGAGCCTTTTACAATGGTCAGTGCTAGTTGTTAGCTTGACCAGAATCTAGAGCCACCTAGATGGGAGATGGGTTACTGGCCTGACTATGGGGGATTATCTCGGTCACATTAATTGATATAGAAGGACACACTTTTCAAGAGAGGGTCTCAATGTGTAGCCATGCTCGGCCTAGAGCTCTCTATTTGGGCCAGGCTGGCCTCGAACTCATAGAGACCTGCCTGCTTCTGCCTCCTTAATTACAAATGGTAGCATTCCCCTGGTGGGGATCATACACTATAGAATGGAGAAAATGAACTGAGCATAGCAAGCATGTTCTTCTCACTCCATGCTTCTTGATGGCAGATGTGATATGACCAGTTCCCTCAAGCTCTGCTTCTGACTCCCCCACATGATGGACGTAAACTGTGGTCACAATAAACCATAGCTTTCTCCATAGGTTGCTTTTGTCAGATATTCTGTCCCAGCAAAGCAAAAAAAAAAAAAAACTAGTACCCCACATCAAAGGCAGACACCCAGTATATGAATGCCCTGTCCCCGCTTTCTCTGTTGCTTAGGACTGGGGTGGAACCTGAACTCTAGAACCCTAACAAACTTAAGACTTGGCTCCTCTCTACCCTATCACTATCTCTATGGCCATTCGAGTTTTTGACCAGTTACCTCCCTTCTGGCTTTTCAGATCTGATGGTGTTCATGTAGAAGCCTCCCCTGAGCGTTGGAAGTTTTGGAGTAGAAAATGCTCCCCAAAGCTTTGACCCCGGTGGAGGACCTGGGAAAGCATCACAGAGCTAGCATTAACCTTTTGCCTCGTCACTGGAGGCTTGCAGCCTATTGCCATCTAGTCAATAATGAAATTTAGTTCAAATCTGACTGACTAGTCAGTGTTTCCCTCACCCCCATCTCCATCCATGATTCCTCTATCTGGGTCCTCTCTCACCCCAGGAATTTTGGGAATATGTATTTCCCCACCCACATGCAGCCTGCGTTCTCCACTCTCTCCAACACACTACCTCCAGAAAGATGTTGTTTTGGACTGAATTAGTTTATTGACATTTATACTGGGTTATTGAGATGATGGTTTCATGAATTTTTCCTTGAATATGGCATTTAGCAGGTACAAAGATGCAAATATATCTTCAGGCTTCCATTGCAAACTTGAAATGACTACTCAAGGGAAGCAAGATGGCTCCGCAGGTGAATGTGCTTACGGTTATGTCTGATGACCTGAGTTCAGCCCCCAGGACCCAGCCTGTAGTAGGGAAGGAGAAGACCATCTCTTACAAGCAAGCTGCCCTCTGGTCTTCAACCTGGAAAGGACAGCCTGCAGGAACATGTCCTAAAAATAGTTTGGTAAATTTGAGTTTTGATCCCACTTAAAAGCTTAATGTGTAGAACTGGTATTACCAGAAAACTCTGTGTTATGCCTTCAGGATCTGCATCTCTGTCTTCACATGCTCTCTCCCATGCCCCACATTTCCAGCAACAGGGAACCATGCATTCTTTTGGAATGACCAAGAAAAAATGCTGGCAGACTGCAGTTCATATGATGCCTTGAGTCCTTACTGACAAATTGGTATATGTTAGCACACATATACTCATGTAGAGATGGAAGTCATGAAGAGCATACACAGGTGTAGAGATGGAAGTCATGAAGAGCATGCACTCGTGTAGAGATGGAAGTCATGAAGAGCATACACATGTGTAGAGATGGAAGTCATGAAGAGCATACACTCGTGTGGAGATGGAAGTCATGAAGAGCATACACTTGTGTAGAGATGGAAGTCATGAAGAGCATACACATGTGTAGAGATGGAAGTCATGAAGAGCATACACTCGTGTAGAGATGGAAGTCATGAAGAGCATACACTCCTGTAGAGATGGAAGTCATGAAGAGCATGCACTCGTGTAGAGATGGAAGTCATGAAGAGCATACACAGGTGTAGAGATGGAAGTCATGAAGAGCATACACTCGTGTAGAGATGGAAGTCATGAAGAGCATACACTCGTGTGGAGATGGAAGTCATGAAGAGCATACACTCGTGTAGAGATGGAAGTCATGAAGAGCATACACTGGTGTAGAGATGGAAGTCATGAAGAGCATACACATGTGTAGAGATGGAAGTCATGAAGAGCATACACTGGTGTAGAGATGGAAGTCATGAAGAGCATACACTTGTGTAGAGATGGAAGTCATGAAGAGCATACACATGTGTAGAGATGGAAGTCATGAAGAGCATACACTCGTGTAGAGATGGAAGTCATGAAGAGCATACACTCGTGTAGAGATGGAAGTCATGAAGAGCATACACTCGTGTGGAGATGGAAGTCATGAAGAGCATACACTCGTGTAGAGATGGAAGTCATGAAGAGCATACACTTGTGTAGAGATGGAAGTCATGAAGAGCATACACAGGTGTAGAGATGGAAGTCATGAAGAGCATACACTCGTGTGGAGATGGAAGTCATGAAGAGCATACACTTGTGTAGAGATGGAAGTCATGAAGAGCATACACTTGTGTAGAGATGGAAGTCATGAAGAGTGATGGCAGTAGACACAGCATAGGTTGCAGCAACAGCCCAGTGTTAACATCTTCCCCCAGGAAGAACTTTCTAGAACCCAAATATATTTTCTCCTTTTCCTGCACTAAAATCCCTCTTCTCTTAGTACAAAGTCCAAACTCCTTAACATGCTTCCAGGGACCCATGACCTAGTTCTGTATACTTTCCAAGCATCCCCCAAATGTCACCACATATCGCATACAACCCACCATGCCATACATATTATTCATATCACACAGACACCTCATCATACCACACATGCCCTATGCATCCTCCACCACATACATACCACATACACACCCCCCTCACCCTTCACCATATTGCACACATGCCATCATTACCCCACACATGCACACATATTATTTATACTACCACATATGTTGTTGTAAAAATATAAAAATAAAAAAGTATCGGTGTCTTTTACCTCACTAGGTTCGCACCGCTGTGCCCCAAGATATCTGCTAGATATCTTGGCGGAAACACATCCCAGCCACACACTTTCCTACACTCAAACCCTCACATAAAAGAACACACAACACAATAATCTTAGATCCAATTGGTAAGATATAATTGCCCACTTAAACATACAAAGCCTGGTACCATCCATCCCTTAGGAACATTGATAACAACCTGTAAATACACAGAGCAGAATCTTAACATCACCTGCCATGGCTTCTCCCCTCTCTCCCTGTCTCTCTCTCCTTCCTCTCTTCTTTCCTCGTCTCCTCCTCTTCCTTCAAACTTCTCTCCCACCCATCCTTCCTTCTCCTCCAATGATACCCCTCCTTCTATCTTGTACCTGCCCCTCACCTGTACTTTACAAATTCAATGGCAAGGTTCTGGTGAAGTCACCTGATTCCTGAGTATGTGACTAGGAAGCTGTCTTTGGGGCAGTGGAATTAGCATCAAAATACAGATAACTTCAGGGCAAACCACAACATTTCCCCCTTTTTGTCCTGTTAAAAAGCTTTTTCACTTATATATAAATTGAGTACAATTATTACCATTCTACAATTTATAAAGCATATGATATACTCAACACCCAATCCATCACTATATCAGTTAGACAGAACATTTAGTTATTCATTCTAGCTTGAGAAAGGCTTAAAATCTATATTATATCTTGGCTAGCTTGTATACTATCTGATAACTATCCAATAAAATATGTATATTCAGAGTTATACAGCCTGATAGGCTATGAGACTATAATCAGTCTTCAACCCCATCAGAAATCTGAGAATGACCAAATATCTATACACAAAGGAAGCCTAACATGGCTTCTAGACCTGAGAGGTTGTAGAGACAAATCTCCACTATCACAGTCCCCTGTTAGCAACATGTGAGCTCAAGTCTTTAGCCTTCTGGCCCAAAATCAACTGACAGACTCTTGAAATGCAGATTTTTAAGGGCTGATCACCCTGTCTTGGCAGGGTTTATCAGTCAACTATTCTGCATAATTTGTCCTTTTCTGGACAGTATTAGTCTGCAGATAAAACAGGCCAGTGGCTGCCTAGCCACAAAGTATTGCCTCACCTGGATGTAGAGATGTTCAAATTCTTCGTTAAATCCACCAAAGGGGAACTGTTAAGAGCAAATATGTCTCAACAAAAGATAAATAACTTTAAATCTCAAATTTTGTGGATTTCTGACGTTTTTGAAAACCACCTATCTATATAAGACAATCTGGACTGTTGTCTTTATATCTTAATATCTTGAAAGTTCTCTCACAAAGTCAGTAATATGTTTGCTATTTGGCCCTTAACTCACATGTGTAATCAACTCAGAAGTTTGTAATGACAATAGAAGGACTGGCTTTAAACCTTGTACTTTTAAACTTTTAAAAAATAAATTCTGTATCAAAGCAAAGATATGATTTTAGCTTAGTTAACAAATAAGATTACGACTGTATAACTCAATCTACCTAATTCCTCCCTGTTAAATTATGACCATTTCTAAATTCCTCATAAAAACAACTTTAGAATAACCACTTTCAGCCCCCCAAAGTCCAGGGAATTTGGGCGAGGACTCCTCTATAACTTCTTCAAGCTGTACATGGGCGTTGAGATATCCTTGGGGGTAGGGGGGTAGGAAGAATGAAGCAAATGCTGTAGCCGATGTGTCCTGACTGGACCCAGCTGAAAGTCCTTGAGACCAGGATTCCAAGTAGGCACACTCTGTAAAATACAACTCTCAAGACAAAAGTTTAGAATCGAGATATCTTTGTGTTT
Organism: Rattus rattus; assembly: GCF_011064425.1. NCBI lineage: Eukaryota > Metazoa > Chordata > Mammalia > Rodentia > Muridae > Rattus > Rattus rattus. The sequence continues at coordinate 12,727,279 of NC_046158.1, forward strand.
GATTCTCCTGAATAAATTTTCAGGCAGTCCACCTCTATCAAATCTGATCAGTACAACTCTGTGAGGTTTCCAGAGCCTAATCACACTTTTTAAAAACACAAAGACAAAATCTTTCTCCCAAAATACTGTGTTCCTTAGTCTGTAAACAGAAAAGCTTGTATCTTGCACTCTCTCCCAGAGTAATAATATAACCATAATACTCAAAGTCACACCCATCATGAAGATTAAACAATTTTTAAAAAAGGAAGTAAGCTAAACAATGAGCCTGATAGGCTTTTGTACTCTGTGATATCAGGAAATGAACCCAAAATTCCTGTGGAGCCCACGTTAAGAGAATTTGAGCTTTCTGTTGTGGTAGATATCAAAAGTAACCACAAACCCTTGCTAGCCGGCATCAACGAGCCATATGGCCTTTAGCGGGGTAATTTATAAAACAAGCTAAACACCTTTTATCAATTCCAATATCAATAAGCAACACATTAAACCAGGACTTTTGCCCAAAATATCTCAATCTGTTAAGCTCTCTACCCGGAGCCACAGATTTTTATTTAACCTTAATAACTTCTATAATATATGCCTGCATTCACTCTCCCCGGTGTTACAGACATTTATCACAACTCTCTACTTGGAGTTAGTGACCAATTTTTCCCTAAGTTCCGAACCATAGATGAAAATCCCCAAATGATTCCACCATGTGATTCGGGTAATCTCTGTACTCTCCTTAAAACAAACTTAAACACCTTCTATCAATTCTAAAACCAACAAACAACTTAAAACTCAGGACTTTAGCCCAAAATATCTCAATCTGTTAAGCTCTCTACCCGGAGCCACAGATTTTTCTTTAACCTTAATAACTTCTACAATATATGTCTGCATTCACTCTCCCTTTTTTGTATGTTTAAGTAGGCAATTATATCTTACCAATTGGATCTAAGATTATTGTGTTGTGTGTTCTTTTTTGTGAGGGTTTGAGTGTAGGAAAGTGTGTGGCTGGGATGTGTTTCTGCCAAGATATCTAGCAGATATCTTGGGGCACAGCGGTGCGAACCTAGCGAGGTAAAAGACACCGATACTTTTTTATTTTTATATTTTTAAAACAACACACATACATTATTCACACCAAACATACACTCCATCATTCCACACATACCCTTCACACACCCCACTACTCACCCATTGCACATACCATACACCCATCACACATACTCCATTGTGTACACATCATATAAAGCCCCTAACCTCACCATACTACATATACATACACCATATCACATATATCTCATCTCACATACTCACAGATTACCACCACATACATACCACATATACCCCACTATATCACATGCTAACATACATACCCTACACTACATATTCCACTATACCCAACACACACTACCCCGCATACCCCACCACATGAACACACATACACATGCCCTATACCATTTGCCCAAGAACACCATTTACATATCTGTACACAAACACACAGAGAACATATACATATCACACAGATACAACACATTATGCACACTAAAGTACTTGCTTTTATTCTTTGATAGACCCATCCTGTACCACACACATCACACTAGACATACACCACATGGTATATTAGGCAGCTCTCAAACACCTGTAACCCTACCTCTTGTGGGACCCAACACTCTTCTGACCTCCACAGGCAGCTGTACAAATATCTGTGCGCGCACATGCACACGCACACACACACACACGCGCACACACTCCAAAAATCTTTTTTCCACATAACGTTTTTATTGATTCTCTGGAAGTTTCAAATCATACACCCCACTGCAATCCCTTTCCACTCTTTTCAAGTCTGTTTCCGCCTATGACCCACACCAAGAAGTGAAACATAAAAATAAGAACAAACAAACAAACAAGTCCACTTTGTGTTATCTAGATACTCTCTGGACCATGATCAAACTGTCAGTGTCCTTCTCCTTAAGACCTGAGCCCTTCCCTTTCCAAGCTCCATCAGAGCCATCAATTGTGGAGAGCTACTCTTCCGTATCTCTGTCGAACTTTTAGTTCTCTTGGTGGTTTCCTGTCTAGGCTGCTGCATTTTGGTGTGTGTGGGAGTCGGTGTGGCATGGGGTTTGGGATTGTCACTTCAGTGACATGTCCATGTCCCTCACTCTCAATTGTGCATCTGCAGTCATCGATATCACAGCAAAAGTAGCCTCCTTGTTCTTCACAGTCAGTGGGAGCATAGATCCTGGGCCTCCATATGGTTTCTGGTGACAGCACAGACCACAAGCATGGCCCCCTGCGGCTGCAATGGGATCATGGATCCAGACATGGCCCTCAGCAGCAGCATGAGCTCGGATGTCACCACGGCCTCAGGTGGCAGCACCGGCCACTCCTATCAACATAGCCCCCAGCCGCAGCAGAGCCTATGGACTTCAACATGGCTTTAGGCCGCAGGAGGCAAGCAGTCCCTGGCCTGGCTGCTGACTCTTCCATTATCCACCTAAGGCACCTCACTTTTTTTTTTTTTTCGGAGCTGGGGACTGAACCCAGGGCCTTGCACTTCCTAGGCAAGCACTCTACCACTGAGCTAAATCCCCAAACGGCACCTCACTTTTTAAAATAAAATAATAATCGTTAATTAAAAACAGAAAATAGTCTACTAGGTGCATTTGAATGAGTTCAAGTAGGTCAGTACAAAACCAAGCTGATCAAAACCAATGACTTTATGAAATTCATAGGCAAATGGATGGAACTGGAAAATATGATCCTGAGTGAGGTAACCCAATCACAGAAAAACACACATGGTATGCACTCATTGATAAGTGGCTATTAGCCCAAATGCTTGAATTACCCTAGATGCCTAGAACACATGAAACTCAAGACGGATGATCAAAATGCGAATGCTTCACTCCTTCTTTAAAAGGGGAACAAGAATACCCTTGGCAGGGAATAGGGAGGCAAAGATTAAAACAGACACAGAAGGAACACCCATTCAGAGCCTGCCCCACATGTGACCCATACATATATAGCCACCCAATTAGACAAGATGGATGAAGCAAAGAAGTGCAGACCGACAGGAACCGGATGTAGATCTCTCCTGAGAGACACACCCAGATTACAGCAAATACAGAGGCGAATGCCAGCAGCAAACCACTGAACTGAGAACGGGACCCCCGTTGAAGGAATCAGAGAAAGGACTGAAAGAGCTGAAGGGGCTTGAGACCCCATATGAACAACAATGCCAACCAACCAGAGCTTCCAGGGACTAAGCCACTACCTAAAGACTATACATGGACTGACCCTGGGCTCCAACTGCATACATAGCAATGAATAGCCTACTAAGAGCACCAGTGGAAGGGGAAGCCCTTGGTCCTGCCAAGACTGAAACCCCAGAGAACGTGATTGTTGGGGGGAGGGCAGTAATGGGGAGAGGATGGGAAGGGGAACACCCACATAGAAGGGGAGGGGGAGGGGCTAGGGGGATGTTGGCCTGGAAACCGGGAAAGGGAATAACATTCGAAATGTAAAAAAGAAATACTCAAGTTAATAAAGATGGAGAAAAAACCCAAACAAACAAAAAAACAAAAAACAACAACAAAAACAAACAAACAAACAAACAAACAAACAAAAAACCAAGCTGAAAGATTCCCCGTGGATATAAGGGTGGTACTGAGGTTAAAGAGGTACAGCATCTAGAACTGAGGAGCATTTTCTGGAAGTAAGCATTCTCCTCACTCAGCCCCAGCTGAGGAATATAACCTGGCTGCAGGCTCTACCTCCAATGTGGGCATGAGGGATGGAGATCAGAGCCCTGAGCCCTGCAGAAGCCCAGAGCATAGAGGGAAACAGCTCTCTCACACCGGGGCCATCTTTTCTCAGGGTTCTCCTCCTCCATCCCATTCTGGGCTGAGCCTGAAGAAAGTGATTTTTCTTGAAAAAGAAAGAAGGAAGGAAGGGAGGGAGGGAGGGAGGAGGAGGGAGGGAGGGAGAGAGGGAGAATGAGTTGACAAATCCGTGATGGGAATGTGACAAAGTAAACAGAAGTTACAAGGTCTGCAGGACACAGCATGAAAGCTCAGAGGAGGGGCATTTGGACCAAGAAGAGAAAATTCTCCTAAATCAGAAATGCCTAAAATCAGAAAGAGTTTCAAACGACATTTAGGAAAAGGCAGGTGGCTGACTGATTTTGAACAAATGTCTGTGATATCTCTGCTTTGTGAATGCTTCAAGTGTTCCGGTGGGAAGCAATCACAGCCCAGCCCACAACACTGGGCTCTTTCCATCCTTCCCCATGGCAGACTCTGACAGCACACAGAATATGCGCCTCATCGCCTCATCGCTAGGGGCAGAACCTCCTCCCACTGCCACTGGGTCCCTGAAACTAGCACCTACTATCTGCTTTGTTTTTTAGTTTAGCCCAAGAGCTTTCTTGGAGTCATGGCTACTATTCATGCCCTAATATTAACATGAAGTAGAGGAACCATACTGGACTGGGATTAGCTGTATCTGAGAGAGGACCAAGAACCAGCAACTGAGTGACCCAGAGCAAGGTCTATGCTCAAGGTGCTGCAGACCCTGACTTCACTGAGTATTGTAATAAATAAGTGGGGCCTCTATAGTGTGCTCAGCCGTGCTGGCATTTAGAAACACTTAGCAAGGAACAGGGGCCACAGCTGCCTTTATCAGAAGATTCCCTACTTCATTTTCTCAAGATCATGCTCCATCTACTCTAGTACAAAATCCACAAGTAGCAAGGGAAACCATCGGAAAGGAAAGAGGAAGACTAAGGTCTTACTTAACTCAGGGCAGATCCTCCAGGCACAGCGAAGGCAGTGGCTGTTGAAAAGAACCTAGGTCCACAGGGGAATAGATAGAGCAACTTAGCTTGTTCTGTTCAGAATGTGCCAGAAGTTTTTCAGAGGACAGGGTTGAGAGGTTGGGGACAAAAGTCAGGTTAGATGTCCCGAATATTCTTTATACTTTGAGCTCTTCCCACACCTCCACTCAATCCCCACCCACTAAGATTGATGGTACCGTCTCTCCTAGTAGCAGGAACCTCTGGCATTCCAGGCCCACGAGGATAGAGCCAGCCCTGAGCCTGGGTTTTTTCCTTGGCATGCCCCCAAGAGCAGCTGTCAGAAAGGTAGCCCCCTTGGTGACTTGGAATGGGTGGAAGGATTCCTGTGATCTGACTCCTGCCTTTCTAGGCTGGATCACAGGGTCCTGGCCAGGGGAGGGCATTCCTCTTTGCTGAGCTGCTTGCTCTCTCTGGCAGGGCTGTGTTCCCACCATGGGGTCTGACCTCACTCTAGCCACACCTTGGTGTCCAGAGACCTTCTTCCTAATGGGTGCTGGGAAGAGGGAGGAACCAGGCTGCAATGAGCAGGATTGCCAGCACCTAATACAAGGCCAGGGTCACTGAGCTTCTGTGGTCCTACCTGCAGGGTGCTCTTGGTCACCATAGCTTCTGTAGACTCAGTTCTCTCATTTTCAAAGCAGATTACAAAAAGTTTCTAACTCATCGTCTGTAATTTTACAACTATTGTTAGTAGAGGGCAACACGAGGTCCCTCTAGCTCTTGGATAACTCCTTTAGTCATTTCTCCTTTTCGGCTTCCAGTGAGGATTTTTCTTAGTCAGCCCCAGGAGCGTCAGGCTCCCCTCAAGCAGCTAAGGTAGATGCTGCCAAGGGGCTATAAAATGGGCAAAAGACCAGGGGATGTGTGCCAGGTCACATCTCCAACCTTCCCCAACTGGACGAATGCCACGGGTGGCTTTTTCCAAACTGCCTTTCCAGCCCGTGGTCCCTTCCTCTCACCTGCCAGGACCTGTATTTCTATTTCTGTTTTGAAAGCCTCAGGGAAGTGGACCAGAATAATTAATGATTGATTCTCAGGCACAGCCACCAGGAGGCCCCAGGGCAGGCTGCTGGCCACTTCCCCAAAGTGTGAGGACAGAGTAGAAATCCCAAGAAGTCATGGCAGGATTAGGCATGTTCCTTGGGGGAGATCCATGAGAAGATTCACATCTACTCTCTCCAGACTAAAGCCGTGAAGTCTGCAGACTGCCTCTGCTTCTGCTGGGATCTCTGCTTCCTTCTCTGTGGTGATCCCTCTCACGCCAGACCATCACCATCGACTGCTCGCACAAGTGCATGCTCACTGGCCTCTTTATCTTGAGGTTCTCACCCAGGAGGCTTTTGAAAAACCCATCATGCTTTGGGGGAAAGATTAAAGGAACCGATGTCTACTGAGAAATGCCACAGCAGTTTTAACTCTGCCCTTCTTGGGTGTATTGCCTCTGCCTTTGTTGTCTAATAATAATTAACTTTTGTACCTAGCTGGTTTTCAAAGGGCTTTCACATTTGTAAGTCTATTCATCCTCACAACAAAGTGCAAGGTAGGCCCACCCTTTCTCTCTACTTCAGTGCGTCTCACATCCCACAGAAGAGGAGAAACAGGCTCAGAGAGAAAGCATGCTCCCATTTTACACAGTCAGGTCTGGAACTCTCAGCTAACAAGAGCGGGGATCACTCTTGTTCCTAAAGAATGCATTCTGGAGCAGGAAGGCTCATTAAGTAGGAGGAGATAGGCTGTTAGCTGGGGAGCCTTGTGCCTTGCCTATTCTCCAGGAATACTGTGCAGGCAACCTTCCGAGCCTTCACATCAAAGGACCCTGAGGTTCCTGGCCTCCTCTACTGAGGTACTTGGGGCACCACTAAGAGTACGCTGGAGAAAGTACAAGGGGACATCACCTGAGCCAGCAGGCACCAGGACCCCACCCTTGTGATCAGACGCCCATACTTATGTAGTACTCAGCTGAAACCCTGGCTACTTATGAGGAAGCCCAAACCACTCAGCTCTAATCTGGTAATAAGACCAGCTCAACATGGTTTGCCAGGACAGGCCCAGTTTAGTGCTAAAAACCTCACAACCAGGAGAATTCAGAAAGTTCTTTCCATTACTATCAGAGCCATGATGCCAAAAGACCATTTTTGAAAGTTCCCCAGATCAATGTTCCATTAAAGTCCCAGAATATTATGTAAACTCAAAAAGTTACCAACTGTTGCATAGGACTGTCACGTTTACCTGGAATGAATGGATGGTTGAGCTAAGGAAATATTTATTTCAGAAAACACTGAAACATGGTGGCTGGATTTCTCAAATTTTAGAAGTCAATCAGCATTATTTAATTTTGCACTTTAATACTGGCAATAGATTAAATTTTCTTGGGAAAACAGAATATAAAACTTGTGACTGAAGAAAAATAGGGAAAAACATAGGGGGAAAAAAAAAGCCCAGTGGTAAATACGGTTAATTCCAGCACTCAGGAGGCAGAGGAAGGTGGATCTCTGAGTTCAAGGCCACCCTGGTCTACAGAGTGAGTTCCAGGACATCCAGAGATACACAGAGAAATCCTGTATCAACCCCCTCCCCCCAAAAAATAACCCAAATCAAAAACTTGTAACTGGGTTTAAACTACAGGGTGCTGTTTGATAACCTTGGGGGAAAAGCTTTATGTGCACCAAGTTGAAGAATAGGTGGGGTGTGGGTGTGGGTGGGGGTGGGGTGGAGTGTAGGTGGGGTGTAGGTGATGGTGGGGTGGGCAGTATTGGTATTTTAAAAGGAACTCTTTAATTTCTTACTGAACTGAGTCAATATGTAAATATAATTTGAAATTTTAACTAAAGTTAAGAGACGGTTGAGACTTAAAAGCTTGAAGAAGAGGTTTTAGTAAACACCTGTCTTTCAAACTTCTTTTCCAGAAGAGGAGGCTGCCCCCAGAGAGGCTGCATTTAGGTACCTGGATACTGTTTAATGACATTTCTGCTTCTGTTGCAGGAAACCAGGAAGTGCAGAGGGACCAGGGTCTGATTTCCAGTTGTAATTATAAAACAAGGCATGGTGTTCTTCCTACTGGTTGGTTCTAGAAGATCAACCCTGCTCAGTGTCCTCCTGGCTCTCTGTGTCACCTGCAGCCTGAAGCAGGGTGCCCCGGAGGCAAGCGCACCAGCTCTTCCTTGATAAGCAGCTACGTGCAGGTGCACATCACACTCGCCCACTAGAATATCGTAGCAACTTGCTGTTGGTCTAGTATCGAAGCAAGTAAGACTATCTTGTTGGTCAGTAAAAGCAAGTATTGGCCAAAATAGATTTATTAGCTTTCGTGGTTATTAGACCCTTGGCTTAGTAGAAACTTCGGAGGTTTTCCAAACTGTATAGGTAAGACATTACTTAAACAGCCTATGGGGTCTTTAGGTCCTATACCAGAAGCCGCTTCTGCCTGCCACACTTGAATCTTCTCTCCCCAGAGGATATTATGGTAGAGTTAGGGGATCTGGGCCCTGCCAAAGTACAGAGCAGTCTTAAATAACAAGCATTTAAACAATGGTACACTAGGTGCTTTCGTTTAGAGCCCTTTCATGATGTGGAGGACATTTACAGATTCTCTCTCTCTCTCTCTCTCTCTCTCTCTCTCTCTCTCTCTCTCTCTCTCTCTCTCTCTCTCTCCTCCCACAGAATGTCTACATTTCTCCTAAATTGAGATATGAGAAAGGACCGGTGGGTAGTGAAATAACTTTTTTTTTTAATTAAAAATGTTGTGAGTCTTCATACACAGGTGTGCATGCATTTCCCTGAGCAGCTCAGTGTCCTCTGCCCCTGCACTGGCTTCCGCCTCACTCCAGCTCTTTGTTCTGTCCCTCAAGGCAGAACAGTCCCTCCTGCCCAACAGGGCTGTCCTCCCAGCGGTAATCGGAAATCCAGAGAGCTAGTCTGAGGTTGCTGGTGGAGAAAGGGGGCATGCCTCACTGGCCTGCACTTCTCCAGGCCATCTGCTCCCACACACTCACAGTGTCCCCTTGTACAGTGATCTGGGATCAAAGAGGACAACTAGAAAGATAGCCGTGACAGCCATGGCCACCCTTACTACTTCCCGAAGGGTGCCTTCTACATCACAGAAGCCATTGGTTCCTGTCTCCTTGCCCCAGCTCAGCCCAAACTACCCTTTCCTAAGGCATAGGATGAGGTGAACGCTAAGCTGTAATGGCTTCCTTTAAACTCTTCTCCCGAGGTCCTCATTGCAAAGAATGAAAAAGAGAACTGAGCTGGTCAGTGCCTGTGCATGTTTGAGAAGAACCTATGGCCTTAGTAGTAGCCAACCGGTTTCCTTAACCAATTCCTGGCTAAGCCGCTATGGCCCAGAGAAAGTGGTTTAGTGTTGATCTGATCTAGAGAGGTGACATCAGCAAGTAAAGACACCTTGCTGCAGCCTCATCCGCAGACTTCTATTGAAAGACCCAGGCCCTCAGAACAAAGTTCTCACTCAGAAAAGGCCCCTTTCCCAGAAGCAGGGGAAGAGAAGGGTTGCAGGGTGTCGTAGAGTGACCTTGAGCTCACTCTGGTGGTCAGTGACCCTCAAAGTTTCCAGAGAACCACTTCCTCGGACCCAGGCTTTCATCTTCCACTCCCCCAGGATTTCCTGGCCTGCCGAGTTAGGACTCTGTGGCCGCCCTCTCTTCCCGCCTCTGGAAACAGAAGCTCCAGCGAATGTTTCTAACTCCTGAGTCCACTCAGCCATGTCCCCCTTGCAAAATCCTCCCCTTCCCTCACCCCCCTGCACCCAGCCAGCCAATCCGCGGCCTGAGAGCCTCACCAGACACATCTCCCAGGGCCTCGGCGGGATAAAACTGGCTGGCGATGCCAGGTGGATGGGAGCAAACTTCAGAAGAAGAAACGCCTGGGCCCTGGGCACCCTCGGGGGCAGACCCAGGCAGAAAGGGCCTGAGGCCAGCCGGCTAGGTATGTCGCCTACGGGCTAGAAGGGAGCTGGTTGGGAAACAGCTGGCCTGTGAGAAAGGAGATGGTCCTAAGAAGACTAGCAGCCTTTTTCTTCTCAAGTTAAGTGGTATGAGGCAGGATCTATGGTGGGACAGGGTACTTGAGATTGGGGCTTCCTCAGCACACTCCTAACCATGGATCCTGTTAACATTTGCTAGGCCAGGCTGAGGTTGACCTCACTTCACCCCAAAATCCCCTACTCTTGACACTCAGTGGGAGTCAAGAGACCTGACTTGGGGAGGGGATGCGGGTTTGGGGCCTCGATTCTCATGCCCTTTGCCCTGGGTCTATATGCAGGGCAGCGGCGTGGCAGCTGGAGCTGCCAGGACCTGCGTAAGAGAGCTGCGAGTGTTCCGCAGCTGTGAGCGACTCCCCAGCGGCGATGCCTCACAACTCGATCAGATCCGGTAAGGACAGCGGAGGGGCCAGGACCCGGGAGTCCTCTCGCCGCCGTGTGATGCTGTGCTGTGTGCGCTAGGGTGGGTAGGGTGAGAGAGCTCCCGCTGTAGGCTGGCAGGACCCACCTGTGTGGGGACATAGTTGGGGGCGCCTCGGGCCTGGCTCTCCACTAGGGACTGCCTCGCTACTCTCCTGTTCTTGGGTCCCCCTCTGTCTGACTGAGCTGTCCTTCTCTGGCCTTGGCTTCTGAGAACTACAGGAAGCAGTAAGGAGTTATTTGTGGGGTCACAAGGGTTGTCCTTTTGCACCCCACAACCATCTTGCACAGCCTATTAGGGTGGACATCTTGTATGCTTATAGGCCTCAGGCCAAGTAGATTGCTGCGACCTCTAACCCCTGGTCTCTGGATACTCATAGTTCTTCCCAGGACTCCCCTAGAGCTCTATACGTCTCTACCCAAGGGAAAAGGAGTCTGGGGTCTGTGGATCTGGGAGTCTGGGAACTGTGGCGCACTAGATTCTTTCCTACCTGGCTTGAGCCAGGCGGGGAGCCAGGCTCAGGGCTTCCACTGGCGCAGACTACGCCGGCCGCCAAAAGATCCCCATTTTCCTCCCCACCTGCGCCCCAGCCCTGGGCCTTCAGAGCTCCCGAGCTTTCTGCAGCTGTGCCCGATCTGCCCATTCGCGGCCTGGGTCGGGGTGTACGGAGGTGAGGGAGAGAGGACTCCTAGGGTCCAGGCTGGAGAGTGCGGCGGACGCCCGCCACCCAGTCGCACGGTCAGGAAGGACAGCGGGCGGAGGCGCGCCTCGGCCTGCGGTGATGGATGGAGCCAGGTCAGGCGCGAGGAAAGCGATTTATAGGGCCAGGGCGCATCGCGATCGATTTGGGCCGGCCGAGTGAGAGGAAATCAATATTTCAGATGAATTCTCTGCGAATATGAAGTCGCGCTTAGCAAACGGGACATTTGTTATAATAAGGAGGGTCGGATCCCGCGCGCCACTCGGCTGAGATCTCTATTTAGCCGCCAGGGTCGGACCGTGAGGCGCAGTCTCCGTCTGGAGGGCCCGCACCGCGCTGGAAGGGATACGGCACGGAAAGGTTTCCTAACCCTTTTGCTGCAAAGCAGTGGGGAATTCAGCAGGACGCTCACTCCCCACGAAAGTGGGACTCCAGAGGTCTTAGCTGCCCTGGCTGACTTGGGGCAGCTTCAGGGACTGCGGCATGGAGACGTCCCAGCTCTTCCCTGGCGCCACTAATGAAGTTGCCTGGTACTTCTGACCTGGCAACCCTTAGCGCACCCTGTGCCACTTTCTAAGGGCAGGGCAAAATTTAAGCCCTTAGTCTTTAGTCAAACTAGCGAATGCATCGCTCCCAGCCCCCGGAGCGGGTGGTTTTTCAGGCCTAGAGAGGTCTTGGCTCTGGATGCTGTTAACTTCCCTAGCTAGGCTTTTGGCGTTTTGGGTAACTGCTTTGACCTCCTCCTGACGAGATTGGGGACTCATAGACCTTACAATCACAAGGATGAGCGAGACTCTTCTCAAATGCTACTTAAGAAAAAAGGGTGTCAGAATTTCTCCTGATTGGCTTGTTTTCGTTCTAAAAACACTCTTTAGAATAATCGAAAATAAAAGACTAAAGGTACAATGTACTTAGATTCTTAACCAACAACTGCCCGGTTGCCGAAAGAAAGGCACCTTTCCTCCTAGCTCAGGTGAGATCACCCTTGGGGTTGAGTGGCTCCTTGGCTGTCTCCTGCCCTGCCAGGTAGTTTTCTGTCTGAGGAAGCTGAAGAAGACCCTTCTCCCTCCTCCAAACAAAAGAAGAAATAAAACTGCGAAGGAGGAGAAGAGGGACTTTCTTCATCCATACAGTATGATTTTAAAAAGGATCAAAATACCTAAAGGAATCCCAGTAGTCCAAATCTGTCCCGCATTTCTCCGCGCTGAGCTGGAGATGCTCTGGCTTTCTGATCATTTATTTGATGCCCTGCCGGTATTTAGAGAGGAATTCATAGCTAGCTCCTCTTGTTTTTTTGTTTTGAAAAGCCGGTTCTTTGGGTTCAGCAGCTGGTCTACAAGTCCGTTGGCATCAATTTTTGTACTGATGCCACAGGAAGTCTGCGGGTTTAAGTAGAGCACACACCAGAGTGCAAGCGTCCTCTCTGGTTTTCAAGAGAGCCAGGCCAGGATCCCCTGGTACAGCCATGACAGCTGCCCCAGCAAAAGTTCCCTTTGCACTGGCGCCTAGGCGGAGGCGGCTCACCCTTCGTCACCCTCCGCTCATCCCAGGCTAGTCTAGTCTAGTAGAAAGGTTTAACATCTCTACAGCTTTATTCTCAAGGATGGTCCATGCTTTGTGTGAATTATTTTGACATCTGTAGGTCTGCGTCTGTAAATCCGCAGGATTTTTTGTTGTTGTTGTTGTTGTTGCACGGGGGAGGGATGGGATGGGGAGGGGGGACAAACTTTTCTAAAAAGCGGAAGTTAAAAAAATATTTTGAAAGATGAGTGAGAAATGATCGGCGCCTCTTATATATTAAAATGTAATACTGTTTCTCTGACGAAGAGAGTCTGGCAAAAAAAAAAAAAAAAAAGAAAAAAGAAAAAAAAAGCAAGCAGATTGTCGTTAATAGTAACATTGAAAAACTTGCGGAGAACCTGTCCCTCGTCCTTCCTGAAAACCTGTCCTTTTAGAGGCAGGTGAGAAGATCAAAGAACCGCATCTGAGTTGCCTGCCACCAAACTCCTAAAACCTCCTAAGAAAGAAGGGAAAATTCAACTGGAAAAGATCTATTTCTGTCCAGGTTTCTTGTCCGGCTTGGGCGGGGCGCGGCGGGGTGGGGGTTCTTGGGAGGTGAACCGGTGTCCAGGAACATAAAGAGGTATTGGGGCCCCTCAATTCATCTTTGTTTCAGGGCAGTCTATCTCCCCACCCTCTGCAAGTTAATTAGGAGATAATTTAGTTGCCTTGTGAATTAGTTTTAAGATAAGTATCTTTTCAAGCGTTGTCACTTTAATTGCCCCGCTGATTGATAAGAAGTAATTATTTCTAATTGACACTTTTTTGATGTCTATTGGAAGCATTTATTTGAAACCTTTTTGGAATAAAAGGAAAGTTAATTAATTTTATCAATCTACACCCAAAAGGACTTTGCCATTTTTTTTTTCCTGAACAGGACAAAGGAAATAAATGAAACAAAATAAAAATCAATACCATGGAATTTTAATTATTAAGAATTATTTTGGTTCAAAAGAGATCATTTATTACTATAGCGAATCAAAACATTTTATGACAGCTCCAAATCTCCAACTTCAACGAGTGCGACTATCAAGGGCATACATTTTCAATGAATATATTTATTTGCCCTTTGTATATCTTCTTCACTTTGGATCAGGTTCCCTCTGCTTTGTAGTTGTGGGGTGTTTTGTTTTTGTTTCGTAAAATCAATGAAACTTGGAACGCTCTGAACTGATAAAGTCAGTGGTTTTTGCTGTTGTTTTGCTGCTGCTGCTGCTGTATGGTTGACTAGCAGTCACCCTTGCTCTCTGGAATTGTTGATGGAGCTGGGTGTAAAGTGAAACGTTACTTATAGGTGGGTGACGTGCTGTCTCATACCTAAACCTTGGAGTAAACAGTTGACCTTCATAACATTTTACTGTGGGAGAGAAAAAGGCAGAAAGGGATAAAGAAAAGGAAACGAAAGTGAAAAGAAAAGGGGAGGAAGGAAGGGGCTGGGGATAGAAGTACTACAGCTGCCCAGGAAGGAAGGGGATGGGGATAGAAGTACTACAGCTACCAGGAAGGAAGGGGATGGGGATAGAAGTACTACAGCTGCCCAGGAAGGAAGGGGCTGGGGATAGAAGTACTACAGCTGCCCAGGAAGGAAGGGGCTGGGGATAGAAGTACTACAGCTACCAGGAAGGAAGGGGATGGGGATAGAAGTACTACAGCTACCAGGAAGGAAGGGGATGGGGATAGAAGTGCCACATTTACCTGGGAAAGAAGGCAGCCCGATGGGGGGGTGGATCTTTGAGTTAAAAAAATTGAAATTCTAATTTCAGAACACATTCTTTTGAACATCAAATCTCTAGGTCAGCCCTGAATCATCCCTTAACACCAGCCCAAGTTCTCCCTATTTCTATGCTTAAAAAGAAGCAAACTCTTGGGCAGTCAACTGGTTAGAATATAAGGCATTTAGCTATCAAAGTTTTCATTTGAAAAAAAAAACTATGAAAATAAATCAATAAAATACACATTGATTTCTAGGAAAATACAAAAAGATTGGGTGCTGTTTTTATTTTTGTTTTTAAAGCCCCAGCTGTTGGCCTATGCATGTCTTATGGGGACACTTGTGACTGATTGACATAAGAAGATTTTCCTGAATTAACTCAACACATTTTCCCTCTGTCCCCCAACACACACACACACACACACACACACACACACACACACACACACACACGCACAATTGTGCACGCTCATGACAGGTTAATTTCAGCCAGTATCTTTTTCAATAATTTATATGAAAAATCAAATCTTGTCTCCTTTTAATTCTGTTTCTCCAAGATTATGTTGAGCTGCAAGAATGAGGAAATGTCTCAAATGAAAATGAAATCTAAGACGTACAAACAGCAGATAATATCACATACCAACCCCAGTACTAGCGAAACGGGAAAAATATATAAATAATGCACAAAAAAAATCAGCAAGGGAGAGTTTAGTAATGGAAAATTCCCCCGCAATTAAATGAAACAGTAATTTATGGAGATATGCCTGAATGAATTAGCATTTATTAATTGGCTTTCGTAAAAACAATGTGTGTGTGCGCTCACACATGCCCACACGTAGGATAGTGTAGAAATTATAGATTCCCTGCAGGAAAAGTTGCTCAAATGTTCATATCAAATTCTGTCCTTATCACATTCTCTCTTTTGTGTGTGCGGAAAAATTCCAGTCCTTTTGCTGGCAAGTCTCACCTGCGCATAGAGCACTTACAGTGCATAGAACACACAGGGAGAGCTTGGAGTAAGGGAACCCTTGTAGCTTCTAGAACAAGCTTGCTTCCCTCTTTCTATTAGTGCATTTCTAAACATGAAACCAAGTGTAGTTGGCTTCACTTTGCTTAGGTGACCTGCCTACAGTTGTAGGCAGGGGTAGGGTAGCTAACCAAGGTAGAGAAGGCTGCGTTGTGTTTCTGACCCCTGCCCAGAATGCCTGAGCATCCATCCTCCCTGGCTCTCAGGCAGGAGCTACAGTTTGTGTTGTGAGGAGCTTGCCAGAGTTGGCTGGTGCTTGGATGTGTTTGCTTTCTCTCATGAGGTACTCTGGCTTCACTCTGGGCTGAGCGTTTGAAAGCTACTCTATCAGTCCAAGGAGGGCTGGGGTTCTCAGCTGAGCTCTGAGGCTTTGAGTTCTGAGAATCTGAGAATAAGAGAGCCAAAAGAAAGGAAACATAGGAAACATACACGAGAGAGAGAGAGAGAGAGAGAGAGAGAGAGAGAGAGAGAGAGAGAGAGAGAGAGAGAGAGTTTAAAAGGAAGAAGCAAGGAATGAAGTCCCCATTCAAGGTTGATACACTGGTCCAAGCTTGCCCTCCTGAGCTTCTCTTTCCTTCAGAGGTAAAACTTCAGGGTCTAAAGCATGTACCCCACATACCCACATACCATGAATGTTTCTTTCTGGAGTCAGGTGGCAATGCCTTACTTAACCCAGGTTCCTTTGGGAGAAGGGAGTCAAAAGCATATAAAACTGTTCAAAGGCTGTTTCTAAGGCAATGCTACATGGGTCATTTTGAGGTGAAAAGTACAAAGACCAGTTGTCAGGGGATTCTGGGCTCTGGAAAGCTGAGCCAATCCCATCTCACCCAGCCCACTAGAGCAAACCTGGACTACCTGAAGCCAAGCGTGTGGGATGAGGCTTTAAACCTTTTTATATTTTTATTTTTTTTAAATCTGCACTAAGTTTAAAGTACACCTGTGAGGAGAGATGATTATTTTCTCATGTCCACAGTCAGGCTGGCAGGCCTTCTCAAATGTCCAAAAGCTGTTCAGTTCACTCCCATGGCCTCATGGGTACTTGAAAACCAAATGTTTATTTTACAGGGGCCAGAAAACAAAATTTTTTCATGGCAAGATATTTGGGTAAGCCCTTCGTTCACATCACTGAGCATGACTTTGCCTTGACTGAAGATCTTTTCCTGGGAATGGGGTCTGGGTGGAAACCAGCAAGCATCTTTGTGCAAAGATAATGGTAGAGAAGTTGAGGTCCCTTGTGAACTCTTAGGTCCCTTTTCTGAGATAATTTCTCAGGATCCTATTCCACAGTCCCAAATGCCATGTAAGATGCCAAGTATGCCCAGGCTCTGCACAGACACCCTTGCCTCCTTGCCCTCCCTATTCTAGCAATGCTGCTTGCAGGGCCAAAGACGGAGAACCAGACCCAAGAACCAAGCTCACCCTGGCACTGCCAGGAACCTGAGATTCTCATCTCTGGGGGCTGTTACAGGTGCAGTACTGGACTTCCAGCAGGAATATCCATCACCTTAGTGAACTCTCAGGACTTTTCCTAGCAGGCTCTGCCTGGCTGTTTCTATAGAAAGGAAAGGAACTCATAGCCAAAGAGGCAGACAGACCTCAACCTCTCCACCCCGAATCTAGCTCATTGGAACTCAGAGGCACTAAACGGATGGTCCACACCTGCAAACTTGATAGAAACTCAGTCAGAAGGCTGCGTGAGAAGGCTGTAGTGTCTGTACCAGCACAGTGTCTTTGCTGGCAGGGACTGCTAGAGCGTTCACTCTCTCAGCTTGTTCTCCTCATGGACATCTCCCAGTCTCTAGTAATTAAATAAACTGTGTTTGTCTGTAGCATGGTTATCTGTCTTTCTATCTGTGAAGAGAGGCGAGTGTTTTATTTCTCTTGAAAGTTGCTGTAGGGAGAAGGAGGTGTCAAACATTAGCCAATACAAATGGAAGGGACTTTAAAAAAAAACATTTTCCCTAAACTATCACCACACCTCCATCTGCACCAGAAGAAGTGCCATCCTTTGGCACCTTAGAAAGTTCAAAGCCCACAGGAAAGTCAATTCCCTCCCTTAGGATCTCAAAACCACATTTAGTCTGAATTCTTGGGTTTATTTCAGGAATGGCAAGCAAGTATATGGAATAGAAATAACTTTGGTGTATCCAGGAAGGCTTCCCTATTTTGCAAGGGGCCAGTACTGGGTACCCAATCTCCTGGTCATGTAGCCAGGGGTGGTGGAGGTGCTGGGATGCTGGATTCCAGGCTGTTGGGTGCCCGGACGCTGGGTTCCAGGACGCTGGGTTCCAGGATGCTGGACTCCAGGATGCTGGGTTCCAGGACGCTGGGTTCCAGGATGCTGGGCTGCAGGACGCTGAGATGCTGGGCACCCGCACACTTTCTCGAAGTTTAGTTAAGCTTCTACAGCTTTCTCGGGGGGATTAAAGCCAGAGCTCAGTTCCTTTGCAGCCTCTATGGAGATTCCCTTATAAGTCAGCTCAAAATGGGGTCCATTTCAATGTCCTCACTTAGCTCTTGAGCTGGAGGCATTTCTGTGATGGTTTGATCTAAGCAGAGAAACTGAAAGAAAGCGTGCCCCTCCATCTTTAGCGCCTGCCCTTCCTCCCTCTTTCCCATCTCCTCTCACTCCCCTCTAGTTCTTTCTGTCTTCAGCCACAGTGGCACAGGTTTTCTCTTTTTCACTTGTTTTTCTAAGTGGCCTTGGAGTGACCTGGTAGTTAGTGCTAATTACTCTTCTGGGACATATTGTCACTGTCAGAACAGGGCAGGAGAGAGATCTGGCTGAATGACGCATCTAAGAAGGAAATGGCCTAATCTGCTGTCATCCCGTGAACTGTGTGTTTGCACACGCCCGAAGCCTCTGTTTGTGTTGTAATGTTTATTCTTTGGTGTCTCCAATATCTGAGGGAGACCAGCAGAACTCTTATTCCTGGGATAAGCTCAGACGCAGAGAGGTGTCAGGAGGATGAGGGACTTCAGAAATGACCGTGAAGCCAGTGTCCTGTCCTAGTCTCCAAAGACTCTCTTCTGCAAGCAACAGGAGGGGCCAGGCCCTGGAGGCTTTGTTCTTGACCTGGGGCCTTGCTGTTCTTTGTCTGTGTGACCTTAGGCAAGTGGGTTGTCTCTTTGGGATTGATTATTTTATCTGTATGAAACTGTGGGATACTCCAAGATTTCTAGAAAACAGTGTAAATAAAACTAGTGTTCAAATAAACATAAATTTATATATATTTTCAAAAGAAATTATTATCCTCACTACGGCATATAGTGGCTACTCGAGATTTCTTCCCTCCCTCCCTCCCTCCCTCCCTTTCTTCCTTCCTTCCTTCCTTCCTTCCTTCCTTCCTTCCTTCCTTCCTTCCTTTCTCTCTTCCTCTCTTCCTCTCTTTATCTCTTCCTCTCTTCCTCTCTTTATCTCTTCCTCTTTCTCTCTTTCTCTCTTCTTCTCTTCCTCTCTTTCTCTCTTTCTTCCTCTCTTTCTCTCTTCCTCTTTCTCTCTTTCTTTCTACTTTATGTTTTAAAGGGACTTATGTAGCCCAGGCAGCAGAGGCTAGCATGAACTTCTCTACCTCTTGCCTCTGCTTCCTGAATGTTTAGATTATAACAATGAACCACCACTATTGAATTATAAGGTGTTGGGAATCAAACCCGAGGATTCCTGCATGCCAGGCAAACACTCTAAAAATGGGACTGTATCGTTAGCCCTAGTCAAAAAAGAAACAGCAAAAACAAAATAAACCAACAACAACAACAACAACAACTCTTCCATATTGTGGTTGCCAGGGAACAGAGTGTCCAGGACACAATTCCAGATATCCTACTGTCTCAGCAGATGATCCACAGCTGAAACTTTGTTCTTTTGTAGATTTAGGAGGGGCCTTTTCATAGTCCATGTAGACAGAGCTCATCTCACAGCTGCTGAGATAAGTAAAGGAAAACTCACTAGGGTCCCCACAGCCGATGTGAACTGTTGCACTGCCTTAGCTAGAAAGCCATTTCACAGGACAGCCCAGCGGTAGCTGGGGCACTAAGCCTCTAATAGAATGAAGTCTGTGGACTTTAGGTTAGGGTCCAGAACATGCAAGGACAGTGGTTCTCCACCTGTGGGTCCCAGCCCCTTTGACAAACCTTTATCTGTAAGAATGTTTGCATCACAACTCATAACAGAAAAATTAGAATTATGAAGCAGCAGTGAAAGCAATTTTATGGTTGGGGCCACCACAGCATGAGGGACTGTTACGAAGGGCCTCATTAGGAAGGCTGAGAACCACTGCTGTAAGACCTAATGAGTCTGCCAGAGAGCCCCTGTGGGTTTGCAGTGGCACTGTGTACACAGCTAAGACAGGACATGCAAACAGTTGCCTTAGAAATTCATTTCTAACTCAGATCCATACCACTTAGTTTTCAGCGATTAAACATCTCCAGTTTTCTGATTTCTTCTCTTTTCTCCCCATCTCTCTCTCTCTCCACTTCTGTCTTCTATGTCCTTGTTTTGCGCAATAATAACCCAGTTCGAGCCTGATGACAAACCCTGGTTGACATTTAAGCCGTGGTAACAGAGCACTAACCGAAGACTTGAGCTCAGTTTTGGTCCTTCATCCTGATGCTGACTTGGTTCTTGAGAAACCTCAAAATGGAGGTAGCAGTTGTGAGTGACCTCTCCATATTCACAGACTCCTCTTGTGATGAGCGTCTGATTTTGACTCTGAGGTGGAAGCAAGGGGAAGAAAAAAACAGTGCTAGAGTCAATCTAGAAAGCAGCTGGAATCCGAGAAGCAGCAGTTTACTTCAGCTTAACTAGCCTACATGAAGCACCACCTACCATACTTAGGGCACCGTGCCAGGGGCGGTAGCATTTGTGGCCAGAACAAAAAAAAAAGGTGAATGTCTGGGCTTTTATCATGAAGAGATTAGAGGTACCTATCTAGGCCAGGGAAATGGATTCTTGTGAATACCTTTAAAGGGAACAGACTCCGAGTACCAGAACTGGGAATGAACAGACAGAACAGTTCAGGGGCAGGACAGACAGGTCAGTTGGGAGCACCAGGAAGCTGAGGTTATTTACCTTGAACCGCTACTAGAGAGAAACCACGTCATCATGGCTGACATAAAAGCCTCCTGTGGCCATCTGTGGTCTGGCGGATCCTAAAAGTATTCTGCTCCAGAAAGGTATCCCGAAAGCCTGGGTAGGATCAGCAATCTCCAGGGAAGACGACATTGGAGTTTCATCTCCATATGAACTCAAAATGAGGTAGAATTATAGGTGCCAGTGTCGTGGACAGATGTGCACTTCTGCAGAGCTGAAATGCTAGGCTCTATCAGATGGAAGGGATCCTTTGCCTGGACATACCAGAGGCCCAGCCAGCACGTCAGCACTGGCCCAGCCACGCTGTTTGGTTTCACCTCTCTATTAATTGTTCTCTATCATGTAGTGTAGACACAGTTGTCTCAGCCTCTCGCCATTTGCAGAGTACTTTTGTTCTGTGTTTGTCAATCTGCCCCACGTAGACATCATCTACCTTGAGCTGCTTTAGAAGGCTGGCCTGCTTTGAAGCTCTTCTGACTGTCTATACTGTGCGAGTTAAGGAGCTGTTGATTTTGTCAGCTGTTGGGACTCACTGGTCCTGCTTCGGAGGGTCAGGGTCATGTGTGTGAAGCACTTGCTGCCTGCAAAGGAGCCATCCTCATCAGACTCCCTTCCTCCTATAAAACTTTCCACTATTTTCCCTCTTCCTCATTTCCTCAAGAACTCTCACTGCTGCGACTATGGCAGCTTGTGGTCCACGTTGCATAGTGGTATTTATCTTTATGACTCCTATATTCTAGGCTTGAGCTACCTGAGGGTCTGTCAGATACTCAAACACAAACTCCAAGAACTGCATAGTATTTAATTATGCTAAATAGCCCAACTGGCCCCGGAAGTGATCAGGTCAAGGAGAGTCAAAGATGAGGCCCTGTCATCACACTGTACTGACAGAGACTGGGGGTTTACACACCTGGATCCAGGTCCTACAGTCCTTCTGTCAAACCAAGGACCTCTTTTTAAAGACCACACCTCTCTCAGTGATTTTGTGGTACACCCCAAAGTGTGGGGAGGGTAGATTAAGAAGCTCTAAGATGAGATGTGTGTGTGTGTGTGTGTGTGTGTGTGTGTGTGTGAGAGAGAGAGAGAGAGAGAGAGAGAGAGAGAGAGAGAGAGAGAGAGAGAGAGAGAGAGAATGTCTTCGGTTGGTCTTTTTCTGAGTAAGCAGGGTTTAGAAAGGGAAGAAAGGGCCTCCTTCACAGGCTGAAGTCCACTGAGAGCTGCTGAGACACACCTAGATGCGCACACACACACACACACACACACACACACACACACACACACACACACACACACACACACACACAGAGCTGGAACTAGAGAGAACTATAAAGGTTCACGAGCCTCTTTCTTGTGGGCAAGGACATGGTCAGTTCTGAGAATGAATGAGTGGCTTCCTGAATTTTGTAGTCTGGATGCCTGGCCATTTTCAGTTTAGTCTTCCATATATATGTCAGTTATAAGCTTGCATGCACTATATACCATAAACACACTGGGAATAAGACTTTCAATGCTTAGAAATTGTTGTAGAACTAGAGGTGATAAATGGCAAAGAGAAGCACCTCTTTCTCAGAGACCCCTAGAGACTCAGGTATGAAATTACAGGTGTGGCTGGTTATGTCCTGGTTGAATACACAGTTACAAGGAAGTGATAATAGATCAAGTAGGGACGTAGAATCCAAGCTTCCAGGGTCTCTGCTCTTGATTGTGGGGTGATTTCTGAATAGGGTAACAGCCCATACCACCTTGGTTTCAGATCTGAATAAGGGAATATGGTGTATCCAGCCATGCCCTGCTTCCCTGACCTTATGAAATTAAAGCACATGGATCATCATGGAGGTTCAGTAGACACTCTTGAGTTCAGCATTGCTCTTGTGATCTGAGGTTCAGGGACAGGTGAGCATTCGCTAGTAGCAGCATCTAATAACACTGGGTCCCTGGACTTCATGGTGGATCTTCCTTGATTTGGACAGTTACTAGTGGCAATTATAAGGACGTATTCTTCACAGAATCCAGCTTTTTGTACCATGAGGACACATTGAGGGCACATTGTTCAGGCAGGATCCTTTGCTCAGAAGACACTGTCAGCCCTACCATTTTGCTCTGCTTCAGAATTTTGGAGCATCTCTTCTCCTCGGGGCCTTCGGCATCTGTCCCAAGCCCAGTACACAGCTTACACAGGTGTCTATTGGCCAAAACCTGAAGGGAACAGGGAGAGTTCACAAAACACATGAATATATGAGACCATGTTTGTTGCAACGTCCACAAGAACTGTGTTTACGGTTATTGCGAACAATATGGTTTACTCAGTGAGCAAATAGTTACCACTTTCAAAAGTCTGTGACTCTCAAACAACATTCCCTTGCAGGTGAGCAGAGTTCCTCATTTATACAGCAAAGCCTGAAGTACTTGTAAGAAACAGTGCATTTATAGACAAAATACCTTCATGTCGAAGATGTAAGCTTTTCTACTTACAAACTTCTACGTCTGCTCTTTGGGATCCATAACATAGGATCTGATTCAGTGGTCCCATTAAACTCACTGCTCCAAGGTGTTTGTGCAGAGCAATCTGACCATTCTGGTCTAATACATACCTGTCAGAGAGGCTGGTATTGGTGTGAAGGGAAACTCTGATGTCCACACAGACGTTACGCTTCTCTAGTTACATGAAATATTGGGACCCACGTGCCTCTATCCTTCAGAGGGCATCTCTGGGACTTGATTTACCTTTTCCTAGCAATGCCTGTTCTTTACAGATACGTGATAGTTCGTGATACAGATTCGTGTATGTTGGACACTGAGGCACCCAGGTGCTTTGAAACGGTGTGGTGGCGAGTGGAGCGGGGCCTCCCATGGCTCAGATTCCCGGGCTTGCACCCACTCATCTATCATTGCATCTGTGCAAACTGCTGTGCTCTCATTTTCTCAGCTCCCCTGCTAAATGCCTGTCTTAGCTTTCTTTCCCTGTGATAAAATATCCTGAAAGCAACTTTAAGGAGAAAGGGGTTGTTTGCCTCATGGCTCTATTACAGGGAAATCAAGGTGGCCAGTACTTGATGCTGTAAGTCATATGACACTCACAGTCAAGAACAAAGAACAATGCATTAATGCACGTCTGTTGGTATTCAGCCTACATTCTCCACTCATATGATCCAGAATCCAGGCAATGGTGCCACTCATATTGGGTGGGTGCTCCCACCTCAATTAATGTAATTAAGATTCCCAAATCCTTTCACAAAGACAAGGCCAAACTGCTTTAGACAATTCCTTATTGAAGTTCTCTTCCCCAATGATTCTAGATTGTGTCAAGTTGACAATTCAAAATGATCATCGAAATTCTTTAGGCCAGGATGCCTCTCCTTGGGATTTCCTCTGAAGGTCTTGCTATCCCTGAAGATACCCTTCTAGAAATCCATAGATATGGTTTCTTTCGCTACCTTCTGGGATGTACACACATCTCTGGGAAGGCTCCTAGTCCTAGCCCACCATTTTCCCATGGTAACCTCTTCCCAGCTCCATTTCTCTGCCAGTTCTTATAAAAGCTATACCTCTTCCTTCTCCACCTCTGAGTCCTTTCCCCCTCTGCATTGCGGGGTCACTTGGTTGCCTAGGGCAAGCTGTGCAAATCCATCAGCATCACCTGTTGGTATTTAATCCCATTGCCTTTACCTGATTTTATATTCCCTGGCTAAGCAAGTCCTAGGTTTTAATTCTAAATTATTTTAAGCTGGATTAGCATTAACTAGTCAGTTAAATAAGTAAATACTTACTAAGCCCTTTAGTGTGGTAGGCAATGAAGTTGGGTTTAGTGGCCCTTGCCGGGTCAGGACTAAGATATGGGGAATAGCAGCAAGAGCACCAGGCCTCATATTTTCCAGAGTTCAGCAACTTGGTCCCTGAAGATGAAGCCGTGAGGGCAGAGCATCTGAGGGCCACCTCAGGCAATATTCTCAAGCCTGGATACCTCTGCCATTATGCTGACATTCCAGAGGCAGAAAAGCAAAGTGGACTTTCACCTATAGCCAAAGAGGCTTGGGTCCGGACCTGAGGCAAAATGCTGAACAAGGAGGGAGGGGTGGAGCTGTGACTTGGTGTAGCTGAGGGAGGGCTAAAGGTGAAGTCTCACTAAGTAGCCCAAGCAGCAGTGGGGGATTCTAGAATGTGTGCCCTTGTGAAAGAGCTAGCAGTGGGAAGAAGAAAGATGGATGAGGTCCTGTGTGGCTGGGGGGACTTAACAAAGCCTGAGCAGTCGTTCTAGGCCACCTTCACAGAGCCTGCTTACAGAGCATTTGCCTGACCTGATCCCAAAGCCTCAGTCCTGTCCGGTTGACTTTGCTGTTTCTGCGTTTGCCACTTTTCATGTACTTCTTCTTCTTCTCTCTCGCTAGAGTCTTTAGGATTTTGTGACGTTTTTATTAAGGCAATAGCTGTGGCAATAAGTTTTGATAGCTAGATTCCTCACATTATTGAAACATTTTGATTTCTCTCCTTTCCTGGCCCTGTTCCAAAGAAACTTAGCCTGGTGATTTTCCAAAATAATTTCGAATTCTTGCTTGGGCTTCCTTTTAATCCAATCATTAACAGTTTTCTGTTTAAGTCAACTGCTGTGTGGGATCCGAGAGAACTCTCCAACACTACTTCTGCATGCACACCCATGTTTCAGCAAGCTAGTCATTGTTTATAAAACACACACATGGACATTCCCACCGTGGACCTTTGCCCACTCGGTGCCAGACTGGTCACCATCTCTCCTCCCACAACCCTGCTCAAGCAAGGTATCTGACTCTCTCAGATACCCTCAAACTTTAGTGACCATCTATCTTACTTCCCATTTCGTCTGCTCTCTTCCACACTTCAGCACTCAGACATCCCCACCCCTGTCCCCTGTTACTAACATTTTTTAGCTTTTATTTGTGGTGTCCTCTCTCTGAGCTAGATAAAAGTTAAAATTCTTCAAATTTTCAATTTCCCAGCACATTGTACAGAATCCTCTGAGGAGTGAGGCTTGGGAATGTTTGTGTGGGTCACTTCCACTTAATTCTCCAATAACATGTTTTATTGTTTTAGTAACTGACTGAAGTTTTTCCAACGTGAAGCATACCTGAATCTTTCCACATGATTATGATGCAATCACATCTCGATTTTCTTTATAATAAATGACAACCAGGACACTGGAGAAACAAGGAATGTTGCCTTCTAGAGAACCTGTGGCAGCTATCAAAGATGGCGCTGCCCTACTGGCAAGCCTCCTCAGTCCTGGGGAGGTCAAATGCTGGGTAACCAGGTTGCACCCCAAATCCAACTACAAGTTGCAAACATGGTCAGCTCATGGGTAGTTCTGAAGCAGGGACCAGACTAGTGGACACAAGTTGCTTGGCAAGATGGCTGGTTAGGTTAAAGACAAACACTTCTCTGAGGATAGAAGATTTCTAGATTCTTACAGGCTAAGACTAAAACAACCTCCAGTTGATACCCAGCACAGAGATGTGTATCATGTGTATCATGAATTTTCCAATTCAAGGAAGCTGCCTCCTCCTCCTCTTCCTTCCTTCCCTTCTCCCCCTTCCCATATCGTCTCCTTCCCCCTCCTCCCTTCTTTCCTCCTCCCATTCCGTCTTCCTTTCCATCTCCCTTTCCTTCCTCCTCATCTTCCTTTTCCTCTCCTCCCTTTCTCAACCTCTTTTCTTCAATTCTTCTCATCCTCTTCCTCAGCAATGAAGAAATAACTAACACATTCCCAGGTATAACAGTGAGGCATGATGGGACCACTGGAGATGGAGTCCAAGAGCAGTAATTAGTTCACAGTGGCCCATCCATGCTTGTCTCAGGAAAGTGGGCTAGCGTTTCAAGAATGGATTGGTTATATGACGGCTGTTACAAACGAAGAGTATTCCAGGAGTTTGGCAACTTCTACGTGTACCCTGGCAGGGATGCATGCTGGAGCTTTGCTGGACCCTAATAATCTTTTGTGAAAAAAAGAGATCCCATCACAAGATGGAAGGATTTAGAAGGAAGAAGAGAGTGCTGGCTTGACAGGGAGACAATGTTGGCAGGGGATATGGGTGTCATGTTTAAAGGAGTTTTTCCCCAAGAGTCTTGCTTGAACCTGCCTTATACTGGGAGATCCTTTAGAGGTACAAGACAGGTAAACATCTCAGAAGAGTCTCGCAGAGTCTTCCCATCTGATGTATAGTTCAAAACCCACTGAAGAGGCTGGACAGTTGGCTCAGCAGTGGAGAGAACTAGCTTCTAGAGGACACAGGTTCCATTCCTAACACCTGCACGGTGGCTCACAACCGTCTGTAACTTCAGTTTCAAGACATATGACACCCTCTTCTGGCCTCTGTAGGCACCAGGCACACACATGGCGCACAGAAATACATTCAGGCAAAGCACATCTATAATCCCAGCACTCATGATGCTGAGGCAAGAGGAGTTCACTGGGCCTGGATCACATAGCAAGACACACATACACCTATACATTCACAGACAAAACAAGAACAAAACAATTAACCCCTAGTAATTTGTGTATTAATTTTCTAGGGCTTTGGTGACAAAATACACAGGCAAGATGTCACCGACATCATACATTTCTCAAAGTTCTAGAGGCCAGAAGTTTTGGAGCTAGGAAGTCAGGGTTTCCTCCTAGCTTCCAGTGTGTGGGCAATCTCTGCCACCCCTTGGCTCATGCAGCACAACTTCAGTCTCCACATGGTCTTCCTGTCTGCCTACTCCTTTGTCCTAAATTATTCTTTTGTCCAGATCATGGATATATTAGATTAGTGCACATCCCAATGCCTCATTTTAACCTCATCTACAAAGATTCTGTTTCCAAATAGAATCACGCTGTGAAACATTGAGGGCTAGGACCTCAACATATGGATTTGATGAGTAAGACACATTTTAGCTCTTAACAAAATAGGCATCATGTGTCAGGGACTTGCTAAGCACCCTTCCGTAACCCCAACTTTACCTACACCTGATTAGAACCCTTGTGACACCAAGCACAGACATCCAGGTTGGAGACTGACAGAGTAGGGTAAATCAACACCTGTCATCCAAAATCTTTTCTGTTGTCCTACAGTGGAATGGATATTACCCTGATGCCCAGCACAGAATTTCATATGACGGTACAAATTTAAACTAAAAACGATCAAAATGGTAATCAAACAAGGTGATTGGGGAAGACACTATCTTTCAGAGCACCCCTTGGTTCTGAGTCATTCCACCCAAAGTCTACTGTCTCTTCCTCATCTCTACTGAAACAGGCTTCCAGCAACAGAAAATGAACAGGTCAGAGAACATAAACTCTGCCCTGGCTCGGCAAGGGGGAGTCTGGACATTGTCATCTCTTCTTGGCTGTCAGCTGTACTCTTGGAGTGTCCTGCATGTTCCCTTCCACAGAATTCTGGTCACAGCAGTCTACTCCATCACCACGAGGGTTACACAGGAGCCCTTGTAGTCCTCCATGTACTGACTTCATCTTACGACAGCCTCAGGACCACTGTGCTGTGTGCTGTGGAGGGGCTCAACCTTTTTATTCTTCTGGGGAGCTTTCTGACCTCAGCCCAGAGTCCAAGGATAGCCCTGGAGTATCAGGCCTCTGTGACTATATGCTCTGCAAAACCCTAGGCACAGATTCTTGCTCACAGGTCCTGCAGACAACGTCATGCTTCCTCATTTCCAGCACTCAGGGTTTCCTCTGAAACTTCAGCCTGGAAGTCGTTTCTGTTCCCCTCTGTCGCCTCCCACTTTCTTCTGCAGCCTTGAGTCAGGCCTCAGAGCAAATAATTCGAAATGGTACCAGCTTGCGAGTTAGTAGCTGCAATGGTTGTGGAAACCACAGATGGGAAATTTTGTTGAAGATTTTGCTTGGTGTATTGTACTTAGAAAGGCAGATCTTTATGCGTTCCTACCTGTGCAGCACAAAGTGGCCACACCTCCTTCTGTCCTGCCTTGAGAAATCCAACTCCAATCTTTTCTCTCTCTCTCTCCACCCCCTCTCATATACATAGTCTCCAATTGTGTCCCTGATTCTTATTCTAGCCAAAGACTACCCTTTCCCCCCTCTCTAAGCTTGTCAATCGCATCTTATCTTAGTTAAGATCTGAAAAACAAACCTAGAGCTGCAGAGAAACAGGTGGTTTCGTTAAAAGGGCGAAAGCATGTCTTTTTTCCTGCCTACTTTGTAAGTGCATTCTATTTAAGACTCCTTACTTACCTGGCCTCTGAGTCCTTGCAGTTACCCCAATTTTCTCTCTTGTCCCCCCACCTCCTGATGTCCTCTCCCTCTCCACTCTCATGACTGTCTGTCTCTACTAGAGGTTCTACTAGACACATCTCTATTTCCCTTCTCACCCATCTCAAAGGGATTTTTTTAAATGTGTGTTTATTAAACTCAGATATATAACCTTGTAGTGGAGCTACAGAACCTAGTGTTCTAGCAAGACATGGTGATTGAACTTGGATTGTTTACTATGCACTATTCCTCCACAGAGATGCTCCCTCTCTCACACACAGACACACACACACAGCACACACACACAGATACACACAGAGAAACACACACACAGAACACACACACACAGAACACACACGGACACATACACACACACCACACACAGATACACACACAGATACACACACAGACACACACACACAGAGACACATACACACACAGACACCACACACACCACACAGACACACACACCACACAGACACAGACACACACACAGAGACATACACACAACACACACAACACACACAAAGACACACACAGACACATACACACATGCACACACAAACACACACAGAGACACACACACAGACACACCACACACACACAGACACACACACAGACACACCCACAGACACACACACACACACACACACACACACACACACACACAGACACAGAGACACACACAGACACACACACACAGAGACACACAGACACACACACAGACACAGACACACACACAGAGAGACACAGACACACACACAGAGACACACACACAGACAAACACACACATGCACACAGAGAGAGACACACACACACACACACACACACATACACAGAGAGAGACACACATACATACACAGACACACAGACACACATACACAGACACACACACACACACACACCACACACACAGACACAGACACACACCACACACACACACACTGACACACACACACACACACCACACACACACACCACCTGTGGATATTCTACAGGACTCCTTGGGGAAAGGAAGGTGATGGCATACAACCCGTAGTGAATGGATCAAAAAGCCTTAAGGTTTGGTAACATAGTAAAAGTTATTAATGCGTGTGTTTCTCAAGGGCAAAGCCTATCATCTATTCAGAAGCCATGACATTATCTCCCAGAATTGAATATTGTTTTAATATCAATCTATTTTCTTAACAAAAAAACAAAACAAAACAACCAACCAACCAAAGAGCGATAGCCTCTGAACTGGGGGGAATGTGGGGTGATGTGGGAAAGAGGTAGAAGCCAAAATTTATACTCAGCAGATGTCTTCACCTGCAGGAAGACAGACCTCTGACTGTCTGGTGTGGGTATTTCTACCACCCTCAGGCAGTTTTACAGCAGGAGTCCACAGGCCCAAAGACGCTCGGGGGAGGAGCCAGAAGAAAGGCCTCTAGCACACCTTCCAGGACCTGGAGAGGTTAGCAGTTGCAAGTTTATGTTTAATCAACTAATTAATAGTTTGTGTTCTATTTTACAGAGTGGCTAGAAACTCTAAGAAATCACCAGAAGCTCTTTTCAAGGATCCAAGATCAGGGGCATTCTGCTAACATCTTCTCTTTAAGCTGTACAGGTGAAAAGCACCAGGCTTCCTTCTCAAGGGCGTTCAGTGAGCGCTGAGGTGGGAAGGACTCTGCTCTCCAGGAAGGAGCCTATACAGTCAGAGGAGCTGAGCTGCCTCTGAGGTCTTGGTGCCCAGGAAGAAACCTGCATTCAGGTTCAGATGGAGGCCTCGGGACAGGCAAGGCTGGCAGTGAGAGAAAGTTTCTGAACCTTGCTCCTAGTAGGCCTCTTTCCTTAGGTCTGTGGAAGCCAGGGTGCAAGGTGCAGATCAGAAACACTCAGAGCCCAGCCACAGAGGGCCTCCACATCTTTAGGAAGGAGAAGCACCACCAAATCTCAGCCATATGGAGAAAGTTGCCTGTCTACTGCTTAGCATACTTATAGAATATATAGTGCATAAGCTAGCCGAAAACAGTCCCTCGAAATCTTTGAGAGAGCCTCCAAGTTCCTGCTACCTAGGAAAAACTAGGGCATAGTAACTTTCAAGTTCAACACAGCCCGTGTGACCCAGGTGCTTGTGCACTCTGATCTCCGTGTTTTGGAAACCTACAGATTGGCCTTAGGAAATAACCTGATGTCGAGATCATCAGTGCCCTCCCCAGACGGTTATTGACGTCTACAGCAGCTTCATCCTTGAAAATACAGACGTCGAGGAGGTCCCTTTTTGGGAGGGAGGTGACAGGGTTAATCTAAGGGCTGAGGGAGGCAGAGAGAAAAGGCCTTGAAAGAACAGTGAAGCCAACCAGATTAATAGAAGAAGGGGGGGTACACCATTAGGAAGACAAAGAGAAAATCATGCTGGAGCAATAGAAAGGGAAATCTAATATCAACTAGGGAAAAATAAATGGAGATTAGGGCAAACAAATTAGCTTTAATGGGTTCAATGCTAATACAAGAATAACAGCAGAGCTGTGAATGCCTTTGAGGGACGACAGGATAAAGAACCTGGGCAGTCATGCAGGCAGTGGGAGATTATGCAGGGGGGTGGCTAAAGGGGCCAGGGGAGGGGGAGAGAGAGGAGGCAGAGGAGAGACACAGGAGAGGACAGGGCAGAGAAGGCCTGCTCCTTCCATAGGAGGGGGGAGGGCCCTAGCGAGTAACACCACACCGGGTAGAAATAAGGCAAAGCGACTGAAGAAGACAGAGGACGGGGGATGGACCTACAGCTGGACAGGCAGAAGGTACAAGCAGACTGGAAGAAAGCAGAGAAAACTGAACCCGTATGGAAGAGTAGGGGACAGAAAAGAATTGCATTTTTTTTCCAGTAAGGAAAAAAAAAATCAAATAGTGAAGACGTAGACACTGATCCTCCAACAAATGGAAATCTGGGAAGAATTTAAAGTGGGTCTGGGAAGTGCACGCACTTGATAGGTGGTGTCACTCTGAGGTAGGGTCTGACTAAATGTGGAGACCACCTTGCTGCCAGGGTCGGCAGAGGTCACATAGTGCAGAGTATTTGTTTATGCGTCACATGGAGAGTCCCCAGCTTGAGGGGCAGTTCTGGCCCCATTGTAACACGCAGCCTTGGGCGAATTACTTACAATCTCTACTCCTCACTCCGACGTATGTAAATGGAGGCGATGCGCTTTCTACCTCAGGGGCTGCGAATTTAATGGAAAGATGCACTACACTGTTCTGCCTGGCTCAGAAAGGAGTGTGTTTCTTGATGCTGCCTGCAGCCATTGTTTCTAAGCAATAACTACCTCAGGAAAGGGGTGAACATGGAGCACAGCCCACCTCCCTTCTTCCTTCTTTCCTCTTTCAAAGGTCAATTTTGGTTCATGTTCAGTCAGCACCCTTTTATCCACCATTTGTCTCCCGCTTCTGCATTTATGTCACCTCCCTCCATACCAGAGTACCAGAGATGAAATGGTAGTACTAATCCTTCTCAGCCACACCACCCTCTGGGCTAATCCAAGCAAAGGCATCTTCCCCTGCCTTCCAGGTGAAGCCTTATAATCCCACAGGGAGATACTTTTTGATCTGGCTGAGCTTCAGACCATAGGAGACCCAGAATTGCTGCTGGTTCTCCCAACTGCCTCAAAGCTTGTGGAGAGGCAGAGTCGGCCAGATCAGAGGAAGGCATCCGAAAGAATTCCCAGGAGTCAATGAGTAACCACCCAGTCATGCACTTCAGGGGGAAAGGAGCACTGTGGTTATTCTTGACCCCCACAGCATCCAGAACCAAGCTTCTCTCATCACTAAGGATTGTAAAATGCTAACATCAGAAAAGAGCCCAGGCAGGAGGCCCAGTGTTGCAGGAGGATTTGATACTTGCTGAGACGTAAAAAATTAAATTGAAACCATTTCAGGAAAAACCATCCATGAAACCATAACCCCAGAGGATGGTTATCAACACGGATGCAGCAGTGGTAAGCCCCAGCAGAGGGCTACTGAGCCCAGGTTCCATGAAGTTCCATAGGTGCCTCATGCCAACAACATACCTACACATAGGGGAGTGAAGGTCACAATTTAGAGGTCAGTACAGGTTTTCCGGCCTCTGTCCTATACAGCTTCAGAGAATGAAAATTAATGAACACTTGAACCTTACCCAGGAATCATTGCCGAAACACACGCAGGTAAGCTGCTTCTCCATGGGAGTGTCTGTGGTGGGTTGCTAAATGGGCCAAATGGTAGGAGCAGAAGGCTGGAGGACTTCCTTCTTGCTCCAAGTGGTCACTGGAGTCAGTAGCCTCAGTGGCTCTAGATTCTAGCTCTTGTAGAGCCCAGCTCACATGCCTCCCAGCAACATCCGGGCAAAGCCTTCAGTCGAATTGCTCCTGTTTCCCTATAACTGCCTTCAAGCACCTAGATTCTTGTGGTATCAGGTCTTCCCTTTGCTTCCTCCTGCCTAGAGGCAGTGGCTGCTTCCTGTGATCGCCTATCTGTTCTTCAAGATGGGCGGACCTGAAGTGTTTCAGATTTCAGACCTTCCTTCTTGAGGATGAGACCAAGTCTCCTCATGTCATCGTTGCATTCATCTGTTTCTCATTTTCCTTACGGCGTTCCTTACAATCCTGAAGGCCATTTTCTGTAAGATTTCCATGTACTTGTGATCTTAGACCCGTCAGAGAAGTCAGGTCAGAAACATTTAACTTGTTGGTACTAAAGAAGTTTATGTTTTTGAAAACATTTCACATTTTAGGAATTTGAATTAGGGACGACCAACCCAGATCTCAGTGAGTCTTGAGTTCTTCCTTTATGCTTTTATATTCCTTGACACCCAAGAAATTTTGTTTAAACCCAGCTGCTGAAATTGCTAGGAACAGGTTTCCATCTTCTGACCAAACTACCAGAAGAATTCCGAGGAAACAAGGTTCTAGGATTGGATCAATTAAGTCATGGGTTCTTGAAGGTAGAGTTCTTGAAGGCTTCTAGGCAGTGAGGTGCAGGAAGCAGTTTCTCTTCTTTTTTTACTTACTGAGCTATGAAAAACACAAAGTAGCACTGCCCACACAGTCATGGGTCAAAAATTTCTCCTCTAGCAGGTGTCTGAGTTCTCAGGAAAGGCAACTTCTACTACTAGTCCTGTCTTCCTAGACTGAGCTGGTACTCATGGGTCTTCTCCTCAACAGAACTGTAAGCCTCCCAAGCTCAGAGGCTGTGTAGTCACCCCAGCATTCTTCATGAAACCTTTGCGACCAGAGTTAGAAGTAAAAGGCTCCATAACCAGGAATTTTAACGCCCACACTGAAGATAATTTCCTCCTTGGTGAAAAACTCTAACAGTAAAATATCACTTCTTTTTCCATAAGCTCCTCAAAACATGCAGCCTCATTCATCCATAAAGCTGTCTCCTCACAAAGGTATGAACCTCAGAAGGGTTCATCTGCCTAGTGTGACCATCGGAGTCTTGGGTAAGCACCAGAAGAAAGGCCATTGCATCCATTCTGTGCATCTTTCAGAAGCAATGAAAACCTCTCTTTTCCTGAGCTGTTATATGTGGATCTCCTTCTTCAAATACCTACATCTAAGAATCTGTGGAAAACAGAATTCTCTTGAAGGCAAAATATATGTAGTGTTCTCTTGACCTCCTCCGGCTTGCTTTCCTCCCTCTTAGTCTTTGTCCTTTCTGCCTTTCCTCACTCACTTTTTCTTTTTAATCCTTCCATTTTCATTCTTCTTTCCTTCCAATAATTAAATTAATTAAATAATAATTAAATTAAATAAGCATGATTTAGTATCGCAGTGTGCCAAGCATTACTTTGGATGCTAGGGTTTCAGTAAATAACAGCAACAACAACAGCAACAACCCCTCAAGAAAAAGTGTATGCAGCATGACACACTCAAAGTTGGACAATTATTGTTGCTAAATGTGGTATTGGAGCTCTGGCCTCGACTTCTTCAGGAGAAAGAACCAGAGGGAGCAGGCAAGAAAAAACAAAAAACAAACAAACAAAAAAAACTTGGAGGACTTCCTGTAAGAGGTTAACTCTTAAGCTATAAGTGAAATGAAAATAAAGTAATGGTACTCTAGGCATGGATAAGGACCCAAGGCAGGACTTAGGTACTATGACACAAATGGTAAGCCATATGTGTACTAAAGTAGTGATTTTAAGGAACAGATGGTGGGCAATGAGTCAGGAGAGAAAGGTCATGGTGAGTCTTGTCTGAGAGATTTAGACACTTGGATTACAGTGAATGAAAGGATGCCGGGACTTTCTTTACACATTCCTGAACACGGGAGTGGTACATCAGACACGGGTGTGGAGGGTGTGGATGTATTATTTCCAACTGCAGAACAAAAAGCTACACGGGGGAAGTTAGAGGGAGCTTAAAGGGTTCAGGAAAACTACTCCTACCTGTCTAGATTCTGTCACCTTGTTCTTCTTGAACTGATTCCATTTCTCTTATTGTTCTGTCATTATTCTTTAATTCTATGTCAGTTGTCTCCTTATAGAGATCGTAAGTATTAAACATGCATTTGTGTGTTGATTTGTGGAAGGTAGAACTCCTCCTAGACTATCACTAGAATAAAAGCTCCAGGAAGGTGAAGATCAATTTTATGTATTCATTTCTGCTAAAGTGTTTGGTCATAGTGCACAAGAAAATGTTGAATACATGGGTTTTTAAATGTTGAAGACAGCTAGAAGATATTGGTATAAATACTTAGAGATAGAAATGATGTATGGTCTGCTGAATACTCTATATAGGGGAACACAAGATGCTAAAAAGCTAATTCATATAGAATATATTTATTTAATGTGCTACATAATTTAACTGAAAATGAAACAAATATTTTTGACCTCACATGGCTTCAATCTGGTAACAGGCAAAAGTAACTTTTCATTTATATAATTACGCAAAGAGATTGGGATCAACCCAGACACCCTTCTCCTCACTTGTATTTTCTATGAATTTCCCTCATTTTCAAACAAATTTCTCAAAAAACAGCCATACTTGATGCTGTATTTTGATGAATACTATGTAATAAATGTAAAGAATGCTAGGAAACCATCTAAACAGAGGCTCAGCCTAGTCTGTAAATAAAAACAAAGCTCCTTATGGCCAGAGGCTCCATGCTAAACCACAGAGTGAACAGAAGTAAATTAGACAAAGAGGAAGACAAAAGTTCTAAGTGGAGAAAACAACGGTGCAAAGGCCCAAAGGCAATGTGTGCGCCAACAGTGGTGGAAGACCCGTGAAGGAGAATGTGGTAGAGAACGGTGTGTGGTGAAGCTAAAGGGGCATGCTCTATAAATTCACAGGGCTGCTGCTGCTATCAGCCAAGATGGCTTGGGGAGTATGATTTATTATTTAAAAGATTTCCTATAGGACATTGAACCTACAAGGGGAGGGGAGGCTCCTCTTACTCATGAGGCTATGGAAGATAGGAAGCTGGAGGAACTGTAAGAATGGACTGCCCAGTGGAGGTGTGTGAGGAAGACAGCACTGGGGCGTGAGCGAGCATGGAGGAGACAGACACAGTGCAACAGAAAATGGGGAAGTACCCCACTAGAGAGAAGCGGAGGCCTAGGCTGCTCATGCAAGGAAGCCGCTTCAAGGGGGAGAATATGGCTCCCTCTACCTGCACATCACTAAGCAAGCGTTTGAGCACATGAGGATTAAGAGATGGCTGAGCCATGAACGGGAAGGGAGGGGAAAGGAGACACAGGAAAAGCAAGCAGGATTACTTCTTAGGGCACTTGGGTTGAAAGCAATAGGAAGAAAAGAGTTTCACAGCTGAGGAAAGAATTTTCGGGTAGGAGCTGGAAAGAAAGCATAGATGAATTTCATTTCATTTTATACTCGGAGTATGGGCTTCGTAGAAAGTGAGTGGTAAAAATTGATTTTTGAAATAGGACAATAAATGATAGAGTCAGTTTCAAGAACATTCGAAACATTAGCAGTCTACGAGAAATGAATGAGAAAGGTACACAGTCACCTTACTCAGACACTGCCTCTTCTCTAGCTTCCCTGAGTAGGACAAGTGGTAGGAACAAAACACCAAAGATCATGGAGAGGTGGGATGCACGATGCTGCTCTCCAGCAGGGCAGCTCAGGATTTGATGTGCACTTACCCTCACAGATTGATCTGCAATACAGATGTGAGACAGTGGCATTCCATGGTCCTAGAACACTTTATAGTTTGAGACAAAGTCCTTGGACTTTAATTCTATAAAGGTATAAAGTCAAGATGGAGATGTTGTGAGGTTGTGGAGGCAGACCTGGAAGCTGGTGTCCCAGGGAAGGGTAACGCCAGGATGAGAACATCTAGGACAAGTTAGCATTAGCAAGGCTTATTCTTCCCAGGAGGGAGGTAGAAAGCATGACTTGAAGGGTACCCCAGGCAATCGCTGCACTGCTAATTCTACTTTGCTAAGGGTTGCCCACTCTTGGAACAAAACCCAAAAACTCCACAGATATTAAGATTCAGTTTTGTTTTTGTTTTTAGAGCACAGGGCAGCACAGTACACTGAGCTATTGTTATTTGGGGCTGAGCTTTAAGGAATCATGAAGACCGGAAGAAGAAAAAAAAGTGGAATGGGATGTGAGGGTCCCACAATAGGGACTCTGAGTCAGGTGCTAAGACTTGGCCTCTCCCCTTGAGAATACATAAAGAAACCAAATAGATAGTGTTGTTGGTTAGAGTCAGTGACATGATAGTGGTGCAGAAGATTGTCGGGGAGCAGGAAAGGTGTGCTTCTGTCTTAAGCGTTTGTGTGATGAGAGTTTTAGGTGATGTGTCCGTTCTATTCTTCCATCCTTACTTCTAAGAGCCTTCTGAGTGGAGAAGAAATTACCAAACAGTATCTTTGGGTCTCCCACAGTGATCATTTTCCTCAAAGGATGCTTCTAGACAGCAAACATCACTTAAAGCTTTACAGACCTGCAAATTCATTTAAGTCCCCAAGTCCTCCCTGCCCTGTCAAACTTGCCTTTTCCCATTTGAAGATACCATACTCAAGAACTTCCTTCTATCCGGCCAGGCTTCCTCCTACATCGCCACCTCTCCCCACCCACAGCTCTCTAGACAAACAAAAGCCCTTTGCTTATGAAGCTTCAAACCCCTTCCTGATTTACACTTCCCCCAACCCTACCTCTGGACCAACCATGGAGCTCCTACTGATCACTGGCTTCCGGCCTTAAGGCCCACCTGCCCATAAAGTACAAAGCAGCATGGGAACAGTGGGCATCGGTGCCTCACCGAGGGCAGGAAGGAAGCCTGCACCCACCTCTGGGCGTTTGGTGGTGAATCACCTAGAGAAGTCCACTCCTCCACACCGGACACAGAAAACACAAAAGCCCTTCCATCACAGAACTCAGTTTAGCCCATAGAGGCCACCCTCATATGCAGCCAGCTGGCCCTTCCCTGTCTTCCTTTCATTCATGATCTATAGAGGCAGTAAATAACATTCAACGTGGTCAAGACTTTATGCAAGGAACTTTTTTACTTCCTATTGCTACTAATTCACTCATTCATTCTTCTATTCATTCATTCATTGCAGTCATTCCTTCAATTTCTCTCTGACTGCCTGTGTGCGTCTACAAGGGACTTCTACCTTAACACAAAGATTTTCAATTAATCTGGGCTGTGTCTCCCGAAAAGGGTTTGAACATTCATTTCTTATTCCAGGGTAGATACCCAGGGCTTTGTGCTTGAATCACTATTAGTGTTTTGTTAATAGTGAATAGTGGAATTGAAACGAAGCCATTAAATACACATAGTAAGTATAATTCTTGAAAAATGATTGGAGAAGGAAAGACTATTATCTTGTTCGTTTGTTTTGTTAACCGTTGCTCAACACCCAGCCTAACCCAGTGGTTCCAAAGTCTCAGCACTCAATCTAGAAGTGTCTTCGAAACACACTTTAAAAAAAGCTTTTGTTAATCCTTTGAGAATTTTCTACACATATTTTGATCATATTCATACCATTCCCCCAACTCTCCACAGATCATCCTCCACCTCCCTATCCACACAAATCCCCCAACCTTGTGTGTGGGGGGCCACATACATACACACATTAATCCATGGAGTCAAATTTGTGTTGGCCCAGTACTTCTGGGAGTGGAAGCAGATGTACAAGTTAAAGAACTAGTTTTTCCTTTCCTACCAGCAATCTAAATAACAGTAGCCCTCAGCTGCATGTTCTCTTTCTGTCTTCCATGATGGGCTCTTGTCTGGCATGAGCTTATGCAGGTCTTGTGCATGCTGTCACGGTCCTTGTGAGCTTGTGTGTCCCCCTGTGTGTGCTGCCTCCCAAGCACTGTTCCTTGAGTTTACCCCCCAGCGCTGGCTTTTCACACTTCCTTTTCTGTGCAGATCTCTGAGCCTTGAGGGGAAGAGGTGACATTCATGTTCCATTTAGGGCTGAGCATTCTAAAGCCACTTCCTGTCTTCACAGTGAGCAGTTGTGGGCCTCTGACAAACATAAATTCTTGATTCCACCCTACATTAACTGATCTAAAAACTTAGGGTATCGTGCTAAAATAGGTTTTAATTCAATAAACTCTACAATTGACTCTGGTGTGTATTTCAGTTTGAGAACTCCTACCCCAGGCTTAGGGCCAAGTCAGAGTTACCATGGCATTACATTATAATCAACCACATTATTGCTACAATAAAAAAAATTCATATTTATATCAAGACTTCCAGCTAATGAGATGTTTCTCACTTCATCCCAACATTGCTGTTACTATAGTCAGTAGCAATCAATATATGAACAATGCTGTCCAACTCCATGTCGTGCCTACAGTTAGAAACCACCAAATCTATTCAAATGATATGGCTAAAACACAGAACCAAGGCAGAGATATGACCCAAGCTCTTCCCCAATAAAATAGTGGCTTAGAGAAGTCAAAGTTCAGGGGCTTCTCTAAGGTCTTCTCTTTGGAAAGTGAGCTTCAGTAGGGTTCTGAGAATGTGGATTTCCAAGATGCTGAGTCAGACTCTAGGATAATTTAGGACCCTAGTTTGTACTGTCTCTATTGGAGAATCACATGAGTACATTGTGCTTTTCTGTTTTGTTTTGTTTTCAGGCAAAACGTTCAATTTGTGCCACCTCTATAACTAGCACACACACTCAATCTGACTTCCAGATACAACTATCTGTATTCTTTGCACAAAGATCTATTCTCCTTGCAGCAAAGGTTCTGGAAAATAGGGACAAAGTAGTCCTGCCTAAAGTCTGGTACATTTGGATAGCTGTCTGATGTGCTCTGGTGTTCAGAGTCTAGATCCCAAAGAGTCAAAAGGCAACAATGAGAAAAGTGGGAGGTAATTTTTCCACAAAGGGCAGCGTGGTCAGTGAGGGATAAGAGGAACGAGTTCAAGAGCAAGTAAGAGCCACATTATTCTTCGCCTGTGCTGGACTGAAAGTCCCTGAGACATCATCTAACTTGTGGAAAAGCATTCATCAGGACAGGTGGTCTAGAACAGGACAGGCAGAAGCTGTCCTGGAAGATGGACCATCCTGTCCTTCATACTTGGTGCATAGCCAGTAGGTTTTTCCTCCTAACTTATTGCCCAGGACAGAGGCTTGCTTGTTTGTTTGTTTTAAGGAAAATGATCTGTTCTGTTGAAGAAAGACATCTTGGGCCCCTGAGGAGAAATTGGGAGGTGGTTCTGAATGTGCTAAGTCATTGGTAATAATGGGCACAGTGTGCCCAGCGAAGCCACTTCCCACCCTTGCCCATAAATATTGTTACCTGGTCACTCTGGCCTGTTATCAACTTTCCCTTCTTATTGGCTGGTTCTCTACAACTCCCTCCCTCTGTACAATACTGGCTGCTATGCAGAAAGCTTCAGGATGGTCCTAAGTGTTTGCGCTCAGACCATTCTGCTTCCCATCAACACCTAGAGTTCTTATACTTCCCCACCCTAAGCTAGATCGCCAGATTCAGTTTTTGGTGTGAAGAGATGCTAGTCATGCCTAGGCAATGACACTGTCGTCATAAGGTTGCAGGATCATCTCCAGCCAGCAATCAAGGGCCCACAAAGAAGCATCAACGATTGGATCCCTAACGATTGTTTGGATCATGGCTGCTCCTCACATAAGCTGGGTTATTTGAGTGAAGCCACAGAAATGCTCTTTATGGTCTTCTCTTTGGAAAGTGTATATCTCAGTCCTGAAATTAACCCACCGTGGATCTCAGAGTTGAAAGCAGTGCAGTCTAAGAGAAATCCTCCCTTCTTAACCTCAAGACCTTTGCGTGCACTATTCTCACGGTTCAAACAGGATCCCCTTTCTCTCATCCAGCACTTCTTTGCCTTGAGTCCCAGCTTGCACTTTTAAAAGAACCCTTCTGTGCTTCTTTGACCGGGGCGGGTCTACTGATTCAATAATTACCTCTCTAAGCATGAGATTCCAGAAAGGATCATGTGGGATGCTAATTAGCTGGTTTAGGCTTCTACTGTGATAAGCCCTGTGAGGTGGGTGCAAGTATGCAGGTGGCTTTATTCACCTTGGGGCTTCAGGGAAAGCACCTGACACATACTAGGTACTCAGCAGGCATGGGTCTGACTAGATAAGTATGGTCAGAATGAAGTACAGAACCAGTCCAGAGGGTCAAGTCAGGAAAGCAGCTGAAGGCTTGACTTGCCAGGCACCGCACCACTCTGACCCTCAGCCTGGCACAGTCGTACAAAACTCATGGATGTCTCCTACTGAATTCTCAGCTTTCTAATCTGTCAAAAAGAGACAAGAACTTGGGGTTGCTTAGGCAAGACAGCAGCAGACAGGGCTCAGTCCACTCTCACCTACCTCAACCAGAGGCTCTCTCCTTTGCTTCTTTGGTGTTTGTGTTTTAAAATATGGTTCTGTGGTTTAAGAGGAGCAAGACAGATGGAAAGACCACCCATCTCATCCTGTACCTCCATGTCAATGAAAAGAAAAGGAAGTCCAGGGAGAAGGGAGATATTTTTTCCTGTGTCACTCAGCTTGGTATAAGCTTAAGAACACCTTGAATTCTCCATTCCTACATGTCTGCATATGGAGGGAAATGGAGAAAGAAGGGCATTAATGATAACGTGGTGTAAATGCTCCTGCATGGGCTCTCAGAGAGCCATGTGCCTCTTTTGAACACTCACATGACAGACAGGCTCAACAATTTATGACATTTGT
The DNA here is from genome assembly GCF_011064425.1 of Rattus rattus. Taxonomy (NCBI): domain Eukaryota; kingdom Metazoa; phylum Chordata; class Mammalia; order Rodentia; family Muridae; genus Rattus; species Rattus rattus. The sequence goes on from NC_046158.1 coordinate 12,769,015, forward strand.
GCCAGCCTCCCCAAAGGGTGTGTTTCTGAGTACTACGGGGTGCAAGTGAGGGACCCCTGAAGGACTAGACCATAGAGTGATAAAACATGCTCTCACACCTAGTCATGCTCAAGGTTAATTCTCACCTGACATTTATCTCCTGGTTCTGACCATTGTCCTTAACAATACTGTCTTTTTAGGCCACGGAGGGCTGAATCAGTTAGGAGGGGCTTTTGTGAATGGCAGGCCTCTGCCAGAAGTTGTCCGGCAACGCATTGTGGACTTGGCCCACCAGGGAGTGAGACCCTGTGATATCTCTCGCCAGCTTCGTGTCAGCCATGGCTGTGTAAGCAAGATCCTTGGCAGGTAAGCACGAAATTCACCACACACCACTTTCCCTGCAAGGCTTGTCTTCTGTGGTCAATCTCATAGCTGCGGACCCATGCACCATCTGATTTTGTGTTTTTCAAGCCCAAACTTTCAGAATATCTGTTACAAGAAGCAATGAAAGTGTTTGATGAAATCCATAGCCCTACTGAGTCAGCCTCTCAGCTAGTCCTGTGGCTCTTGTAGGATGACCAGGACGTATGAAACTCAGAAACATGGAGAACCATCAATGTGTAAGACTCAATGTGGTGGTTCACAGCCCTGGCTGTGCCAGGAAACTCTAAACATTAAATCAGGTCAGGATCTAGGCTCCAGCACAGACCAATGAAAGCGAGTGGACTCAAACTTATGTGTGTCATTGGTCTCAACCTCACTGAAGTGATTCTGATTATCTCTGTCGGTGAGAGCTGAGAACTGCAGGACATAGGTTCAGAAGGACAAGGAACACCAACGCCTCTGACATGTCCACCAGAAATACTATTTAAGTAGAGAGTTTTGGAATTCTGGAGTTCCATGTCTTGTCCACCTTACTCCCCAACCCACCACACAGACCTATATGGGTCTTAATTTTAAGGGAAATTAAGGGGCTGGTCTGTAAGGAACCATGAAGAGCCCTGGCTCTCTCTCTGAAATTGCTAGAGGGAAAGTGGCCTTTTCTTAGGGCCAGGGAAGGAGTATTGTTAAGATGATTGTAGAGTCCCAGAGAGAAGAGCTTTGAAGGGCAAGGACAATGGCTTTTTAAAAGACCCAGGCTTTGTTTTATTCGTTTAGAAGAGACCAGAGGAGACTAAGAAGACCAGAGTCTTGATTAAGCCACCCATCCATTAGCCAGTCAGTTGTGGGGGCAGACTCTGAAGGAAGGAGTTCATGTTTAGGGGTTGACTCACATCAGGGATTCTAAGTGAGGCTGGACTTCAGACGCAGCTTAAATTGAACCAGGGAACTTGGAAGAAAACCAGAGAGCGAAGGTGAAGGAGATGGCTCAGGTTTGGACCAGGCAGAGGGGAGCCAGCAGGACAGCAGCTGGCTTTCCTGAGTAGGGCCAGGGGAACAAAGGAGAGAATCAGGGAGTCAGTCATGCTAAGAGAAGATAGACGGGGAAATAGCCACTGCAGGCCTATGGCTTTCAGCATCAATCCTGCAACATCCTTTCTACAAGGGAGCTCTTGGTGTGCTCTCTGATGCAAATACAGCGAGCTGGCCTTTGGAAACAGCATAAATCTACCCAATTAAGCGAATTGTTGGAGAGAAATCCAGTGTTAGGCTGAGCAGGAGTCAGGGAGGAGCATGTCTTAGTTCCACACCTCTCAGGAGACTCAGAGGGGACAGAGGCTCTGGCCAGGTCCATGTTCAAAGGCCCCACCTGCTTATTGGGTAATTTTGGGGGGTTCTCTATTGGAGTAGGTACTACGAGACTGGCAGCATCCGGCCTGGAGTGATAGGGGGCTCCAAGCCCAAGGTGGCCACCCCCAAGGTGGTGGAGAAGATAGGGGACTACAAGCGGCAGAACCCTACCATGTTTGCTTGGGAGATCCGGGACCGGCTCTTGGCAGAAGGCGTTTGTGACAATGACACTGTGCCCAGTGTCAGCTCCATCAACAGGTGAGAGGCAGCAGTTTCTGGCACCTCCTGGGTCCTAGGATTCTGGAAGAACCATGGAGGTCCTGGCCTGGGTGGAGGATTACTATGTGAATGAAGCTTTCCTTTGAACAGTCAGGAAGGACTCCTTGGCCTGGCACATGCCCCTCCTTTCAGCCTTCTTCTCGCTCCTGCTGTGGTACCTCCCTCTGTCTCCATGCTATGCTGTGCTTCCTCAAACACCACATCCTCTTTTGTTCTGAAAAAGAAGTCCCTCGATCCTTTCCTGGCCCTCATTGACTACTTGGTCATGTGTTCACTTCTGCTTTTCATCAGACATTTGCTCACTCATTCATCACACGCCATTCATTCATTTACTCTGTGTTAGTTCCCAGAGCACAGAATCCCTCTTGTAGAGTTCAGTCTAATGGTAACACCGACATAGAGTACCCACAAAGACAGGGCGAAATGCGGCTACTGATCCTGCTGGGGCTAGGAGCCTGATAGCAGTGGGGTAGCCTAGAGTAACTTGTTTTTAGGGAAATCATGAAAACTTTTTTAAGTAAGAAGCAGAGGCGAGGAATTAACTAGATGAAGACGGATATCAGAGAGCTCTGACATAGCACATGAAGGCCCTGTGGTTAATGAGGGCTGAACACAGAGACGAAAGAGTCCTTTGAGATGTATATATATGTATATATATGTATATAATATATATATGTATATATATATATATCATGTTTCTAGTCATGACATGGGGCATGAGGAAGCTGGTATGAGAATGGGGTGAGGTCAGTTTGACTGTGAACTCAGTGAGTTCACACGTTTAAGACCTCTAAGTGGGCTGTCATGAAGGTGAGTGAACCGGGACAACCACCGCTCCTGTTTCATCCCCTCTCCCTAATAGTCCTTCTGCTTCCTCACAGAATCATCCGGACCAAAGTGCAGCAGCCATTCAACCTCCCCATGGACAGCTGCGTGGCCACCAAATCTCTGAGCCCAGGACACACACTGAGTGAGTGTTTAGGGATTTGGCTGTCCCCATACCTTCGAATGTAGACCCAATCTCCACAGCCACACATACATAGACACAGCCACACACAGACACAGCCACACGAGAACATCCAAATGCTCATTTGCCTGTACATGGACTAAGTTATTGGCCCGAGGCAAAGTCTAGTTCAGTGCTCATGGGATACTCACAGGACCACGGTGAAATCGATACAAGTCAGACAGACGTCATTCTAGGAAGCCTTCCCACCAGCAGGCCCTTGAAGGCTGTGGCTCTCCAGGGCCTCTGTCCACAGCACAACCTGCTGCTTTCCTTCCATGGTGGTAGTAGTGGCTATGTGGAGTGTCACCCCTATTTCTGACCCTCTCCTTATTCCTTTGCAGTCCCCAGCTCAGCTGTCACACCCCCAGAGTCACCCCAGTCGGATTCCTTGGGCTCTACCTACTCTATCAACGGGCTCCTAGGAATTGCTCAGCCTGGCAGTGACAACAAGAGAAAGATGGATGATAGTGAGTGCTCAGGGGACCTGTGGGTGGCATGAGATGCAGGAGAGCCCTTTGCTCAAGCTTTGATAGGAAGGCAAACCTCCCCTTCGATGGCCCTGGCTTAGTAGGGCTCTGAGACTCCCTTCCACAGGAGCATGCGCCCTTTCCCTTAGCTTGTCCTGTCCCAACTTCTTCAGCCCTTCTGCTCCTCTGCTTTGGAGCACTTTGGCCTGGTGGCTTGGTTGAGGAATCTCTGAAAGCTTTTTTCCGTCTGGGGGGGGCACTAGGTGACCAGGACAGTTGTCGACTGAGCATCGATTCCCAGAGCAGCAGTAGTGGTCCTCGAAAGCATCTTCGTACGGACACCTTCGGGCAGCACCACCTCGAGCCGCTCGAGTGCCCGTTTGAGCGGCAGCATTACCCGGAGGCCTATGCCTCCCCCAGCCACACCAAAGGCGAGCAGGTAAGAAGCTGGGGTGCAGGACATGGGCAGGATATGTGAGCGCCAGAGCAAAGCATGTCCTCTAGCCATCAAAACAGCTTCGAATGGCTCCCATAGCCTCCGAGCACCCCTTGATGCAGTGTCCAGCTGCGGGCGCGCCTTACCAGAAACCTTGATACCTCCCTCTTCTCACAACCCACGTCTGAACTCCGAGCCTAGTTTGCTTTCAGGGCCATCCTTTTGCCTTTGGTGTCTTTCTCCAACAATAGAATGGGACTCACAATTGTAGTTAAAGCCCAAACCCTCCTTATGATGACCTCAACATCACTGCTAGCCCTTCGCATAGTCTAGGATTCTGTGTGACTCATGTGCTCGAGCACACCAGCTTTGTTCACACCTCTCTGCCCTCGTACATCATGTGCCCTCCTTGTAGAATGCCTTTCTTCTCACTACCCTGCCTGGAAAAATACCAGCAGGCTGTGACTCAGGTCAGTCACCCTCTCCATGAATGTGACCCTGCCCCTCATCTATGAATCACTCCCTGGGGACCCTGTCATCCTGTCTCACACATGATTTCTATTGACTTCTCCCAGTGTTTCCTAATAATCCAGTGGGGGTGGGGGTAGGGTAAAGATAACAGACTTAGGGACAGGGTGGCCTCTTGAAACACTCCCCCATCTCTAGAATTTTATTACTATTATCACCTATTACATTATTATTATTATTATTATTATTATTAATTATTACTTTTTGTAGTGATGGCAATGAAACCTAGGTTTTACACACACTAGTCAGGCATTGTCCCTTTAGGAATATTCTAAGCCCAGTGTTTGAATAGCTATCCAACAAAGATATATTAAACAAATGAACCAATGAATCAGTGAAGAAATCAAGAATGACAAGACACAACCTACAGGAAGATTTCCTTTCCAGACCTTAGGAGAGGAGAAGTAGGTTACAATGGAATGGCTTCTGTAAAAAGCAGACATAGATATGAACATTCTCAGACCGAGGTTGACAAGTATCCCAAAATGCAAACCACCACTGAGAGACATTTGCTATTATTTGTCAATGGTTCCGATGTCTGTCTCTTTCATCTCATCTAGTCAGACAGCCCAGGAAACTCTTTGGGGTATGACTGAACCACCGTTGTTCTCGGCTTGAGGCAAGTCTATAAGTACACCTTAAAGCCCTGAGGGAGACAACGATGATGATGCTAGCTAGCAGTTGAAACACTGCCAGCAAATGGCTGGGGTGCTAGCCCTGTGCCAACCCCCACAGCTGGGTAGGCAATATGCGTCAGTGATTTTTATCAGCTTTGGCTATGACAGCTGTGAATGGTGTAGACAAGGTTGGCTATTAGCAGACCCAGGGAGAGGGCCTGGGCACACTTCTGATAGAGCATGGTTCCAGAAAGCAAGTGTTGAGCCTGCAGGAGGCTTATTCTACAGTGGTAAGCGTGCAAAATGCAATATGCATATACTAGCTATCCTTAGAGAATAATGGATCCTTTCTGTGGAGACCCTGGGCATCTGCTGGGTCCCACAGCCATTTACTGGCTTCATCCATAAGTCCTCCAAAGGACCTTGTTTGTTAGAGAGAGCCCCTGTGCTGTGCTGCAAGATATGCGTGGAGAATCTTAGGGTGAGAGACTTTAGAACTGTAGGAGACTTGGTGGCCATAAAGCTTTCAATTTGTATGAGGATAACTCAGGGACTGGAGCACGGAGGACTTGGGAATAGATGTTGCACAGTTTATGGCTGCCAGCCCTAGTTTCATTCATACAGATCATTCTGCTCTTGCCTATTTTTGACATGGTGATCCCATGGATGTGTTTTTGGGGCATGCAGATCCATACATGGTTTCTGTGTGTAGCCTTAGCTGTCCTGACACTCCCTCTGTAGACCTGGCTGGTCTAGAACTCACAGAAATCCATCTGCCTCTGCCTCCCGGTGCTGAGATTAAAGGAGTGGCCCAGGACATTTTTATATAAAGACTAAATGAAGCCAGAGTATTTGAAAATCATTAAGCTTCTCTAACCCTCAGCCTAGAGGAGTAACCTGTCCCCAGCTATTCCTTCCTTCCCCCATTCAGTCTTCAGGATGGGTTGTGAGTGGCAGAGAACCCTTGCCTGAACCTTGCTCTTCCTCATACTGTGCCTGATTGTGCCGCCCCAAAGGAACATGTCCTCCCGCACAGAAGGCTTGGGAGGCAAGATAAAACAGACATTTATACATGTCCTAGCATGGAGAATCAGCAAGGGTGAGAGAGACCTCATGTCTCATTGCAGGGTCACCCCCAGGCGATGTTAGGAATCTGTGTACCCTTCCTCTATATTGTAAACCCACCACCACCAGGATCAACAGAATGAGAGGGAATGTTATAAAGACAGACCAAGAATGTGGTAGTTACTAACTCTTCCTGTAGTAACAATACACCTATTATTACTTCTAGCTGAACATCTGTGTTTGCTGAGTGTTCTGTACCAAACAACAATTTATTTAAAATCACAGTTAATATTTAATCTGTCCTGTGCAGTAGATTCTAGGACTCCTATTCTTAAAGGTAGGGGAAGAAAATCAAGGCTCAGAGCTCAAATAAATCACGGCTTCCTGCAGATTGTTGTAGAATCAAAACCCTAAGTGTTCTGAGGCATTATGCTCGCCTGTCCCCAATTCATGTTTAAGCCCAGAAAAAAAAAAATCCAGCAGTCATCGTTGGCATGTTAAAGACACTGACCACAACACCACCTGGTTCTCTAACTTTTTCTTTGGGCTGAGTTTAGAACAGAAACTTGATTTTTAGTATGCATTTTGCTGTCAAATCAACACATTCACAAGGCATTTCAAACTTTCCTTACATTCTATAGAAATTAGGTATTTTGTTCAATTTCACTAGAGTCTAGCTCTGAGCAACTCCACCCCGCCTCTAAGTAGGCTCCCTCAGAAGAATGGAACCAGAGTGCCATTTAGTCAGTAATTGCTGTATGGGCTGATGGTGCCCTGGTGGCCTCTAGAATTGACTGCAGCTTCCAAAAGTGCCCTGCATGCAACCAGAAAGCATTGTGACTCCATTGTGACTCCTTGGAGAACTGAGCTCAGTGGAAATCACTGAAAACAATTGTCTTCAGTGGAGCTGTTGTGTAACCATGGCCCAGGTTCCTATCTTGCCCAACAGTTCACGTAGTACTTTGTGAAATGCATGGCCTGTGTGTAGGGAGTGGGTACGCTACCTTTCCTTGGCAGAAAATTCATGCAGATAGCCTAACAAATTATTTTCTCAAGGAGTGCCTTAGGCCATAACCAGGCTCACACCAGGGAACACCAGTAGGAGTTGGAATGACTGCTAGTACTGAGCATAACCCCAAGTGCTTGATAGAATTTTTGAAACAAAATGAATCCTATGTATCTTTCAAGGTGAAACAAAATGTTTCTATGTACATGGGTAATGTCAATGTGACACAGCCTTCCAGGGTTGTATCAGTGGGTTATTCAATAAGAGTGGGAGCGGTACAGCTAGAAGGTGAGCTCTCTAAAAGTTTAAGAAGCGATCACTATACTCAGCGTGGGGCACCAGAGCCTGCATCCTTGTGTCACTTCACAGGAGAAAGGGTGGCTTCCTCTAGCTTTGCACTTGCATTCCCTAAGTGGGGGAATCAAGTATTAGAGTAAAAGACTGAGCAGCCTCTCCTGCACCAATTCCAACCCTGGGCAATGCTATGTGAAGAACTGGGAAGGAGGCCAGCACCCTGTCAGAACATGGCCCTCTGATGGCCAGTCCAGCACACACACAACAGTGGGCCTTGAATTTTGGAACTTGGAAGGAAGAGCCCTAAGCCAGGTTCTGGGAAAGTTCTGGGAATTTGAGTGGGAGAGCATGCCATTTCGAGCTAAGAGAAAGCAAGTAGAAGGCACAATGAGCCAACGAGCCTTTCCTAGGAAGACTAGCATCGCCCACTGCAGAGAGACGCAGGAGGGTCAGCAGGCAGCCAGGTTTGCTCTACCCCTGTTCACTTCCCTTTGTTTTCCAGGGGCTATACCCACTGCCCTTACTCAACAGTACCCTGGATGACGGAAAGGCCACCCTGACACCTTCCAATACACCTCTGGGACGCAACCTCTCAACTCACCAGACCTACCCTGTGGTGGCAGGTAGGATGCCCAGAGGCTCCTGAACCATCTGGACTCTACTCTGAGGATCAGCATGGGCATGGGGCAGGGGAAGGCAGAGGCGTCTGGCTGGCAGGAGGAAGGTGTTTGGGGTACTGTCCTGGAAAGGAGAAGTGGGCTATGTTGACTGGGCCTCAAAGTGGAGGAAAGGGGTGGTGCCTTCAGTCTTTGGCCCCCTGGATCTTCCCAATCCTTCTAACAGGGAGAGGCTGAGCACACATAGACTTCAGTCTCTCATCCATTTACACTGGCAGCAGGCACATTAGGGAGGTAGAGCCTGCAGCTCCCCCATCTCATTCCATCCAAGGCACTCTGTAGCCATGGCTCTCCATCCTAGACTCCTCCTATAGCAGCCAGGCCTACCTCTTCCCATACCCTCGCCCCATCTCATGACTTGGTTTGTGCATGTTCCCACCCCATCATCTCACACCCCTCTCTCCTTGTTGTCTCCCTCCCTCCGGCAGATCCTCATTCACCCTACGCCATAAAGCAGGAAACCCCAGAGCTCTCCAGTTCTAGCTCCACCCCTTCCTCTTTATCTAGCTCCGCCTTTTTGGATCTGCAGCAAGTCGGCTCTGGGGGCCCAGCAGGTGCCTCGGTCCCACCCTTCAATGCCTTTTCCCATGCTGCCTCCGTGTACGGGCAGTTCACGGGCCAGGCCCTCCTCTCAGGTATGACAGGGAGGTCCCGGGCTCTGTAGCTGTCGTGGGGTGGGAGGGAGGTCCTCGAGGCCATCTCAAAGTCCTCTGGTCTGAGGCTAATCTCATCCTTGGGCTAAACTAGCCCATCACCACCCTGTTCTCCAATTTATCAAGCACATGGGTCTCTCCCCATAGGAGAAGTCAGAGTCAGAAATAGCCACTTTGGGGGTGCCAGCAAATGGGATTCATCACTCCAAAACCCTGTGGGAGAATAGGGACCCATACTAAAAGCCAAAGTGCTGTAAAGTCTGAACTTTTTGGATAGTTCAGAATGAAACAAAGATAAAATGTGGAGGGGAAAGGGCTCTTCAGCCAATTTCTGAACTAACTTCCTGGAAAGGAATTTTGAGTCACCATCTGTGGCTATCTTCACGCCCAGGAGAGCGGCAACACCATTAAAGGGCACGGAGCATCTCTCCTTGCTTTAACCTTGGTGACTGCACAGCTTCATAACTGGAGGTGGTTCAGTGCTTGTTGTGGGGCTTAAAGCCTGAGGAGGTTAGGGACATCTGGAGCAAACGCCTTGTATCCTGAGAAGGAAACAGCACAAGAAAAGGAGGGCCTAAGTACAGCCTCCAGAACCGAGCAAGGACTGACCTCACATGTGTCTAATCCCAATTGCATCTTCCAAGCAGAACATTATCCCAACCAGTCAGGACCCAAGCCATGTCTGAAGGAGTCAAGGTTTGGCTTGGGCACAGGCAGAGACACTTCAAAGTCTTCAGACATCTGACTGATTATTAACAGGGATCCTGGGATGGAGTTGGGGGTGTCCCAGAACCAAGAAGGGAAGTGATTAGTTTCCAGTTGAGCCTTGGAAGTCTCCTGTGTGAGAGAGCTGTCTCCATTGAATATGGACAGTGAGTGACAGAGAGCACACCTCCCTGTCTCCTACTCCCTGGCCCCATCACCTTGAGATGTTAAAACAGAGACACAGGGAGACTCGGTACAGAGACAACCCAGGTTGGACAGTCCAAGCAATCTGGATCGGCTGTTTTCCAATATTCAAGACCTCTCTTGCAACTTAAAATGAAAGCTTTCAGCGTGCCAGGTGTCTCAACCAGAGCAGCATAGTGGCTCCAACTGAGGCCACAGGCTTGAGAAACTCATCAGTGTGACTTTGCCTCCCACTGGATCAGAGGTCCCAAAAGTCCTGTGACATAGACCCAGGCATACTTTTTTATAAGTGGCAGCATTTTCTGTCTTTTCCCTTTTCTGGTCCTCCATGCATCCTTGTCATGGACATGGGCAGAGAGGCAGTGGTTAAGCATATGCAGAACGGAAAGAAGGGTTCGCTTGGAGTTGGAAATGTCAAGAGGGTGAAGTCAGCAGATGTGGGCCATTTGTTTTGAGCCAAGTGATGAAAATGCACAAACCTGCGTGAGCAGAGAGATGTCAGCCAGAGACTATGGGCTGGGCAGTGGAGAGGGAAAGAGGTGGCTTGTGTCAGCGGTGGGAGTATGCAGGCTGCGTAGCAGGGCACACTTGGCTGTCTCATGAGCATGGGAGGCTGGGAAGCGCTAAGAACCCTAAGAAGAACACAGAGTGACCAGGCTTGTGGGATCTGGGAGTCCATGTGTTCAAGAACAAGAAGCAAGTTAAGACCATAGTTTGGAGAGCCAAGCCCTGATCACTTGGCTGAGCCCTCATGGGGTTGAGAGAGTGTAGTAGAATGGGGGAATTCTAGAAATGGAATGAGCGTAAGAACCTGGTAACTGTGACTGCCCATCAGGGAATGAGAGGAACTGGAGAGCTAGAGAAGGAAGCAGAGAGAAAATCACTCCTGTGTTTTGCTGCAGTAAGAGAGGCTAGAAGGAGAGTCAGGAACTCGCCATCCGAAATCAGCCCAGCTCAGTCCTCCATGGGTTTTCCTAGTCTCTCCTCTGTTCCACTTTGCCTAAGAACCCTGTCACCTGCTGGAATTTTACCTGCTCCACAGACTTTCTCCCTGAAGGATCCTCTTAGCCTGTAGATTCTGTGAGTGTCATTTCCAGGGTGACCACCTCTGAGATCAGCTTTTTTTCTGGTCAGTCAAGAAAGGCCCAACATTAGGACTTAGGAAATAATGAGACTTACTTACAGTTCTGTTAGTCTCCTTTAGAACACTGCTACACACACACACACACACACACACACACACACACACACACACACACACACTGTGGATTCCAACCCACTGGCCATAACAGTGACATCAAGGACACCCTTGTCCTTGCTGTTGTAAGACTGACTAGAGCTCAGCTGATGAGAAGGTTCCAGTTAGCCTTTCATCATCAAGGAGCCCAGCATCCTCCTCCATTCTTTTGTACAAAATATATTTAGTCTTGCCAAAGAGATTTCTGGGTTGCCATAAATTCTCCCTGCTATCAGAACAAGATAAGGCATTGAAAAGGGGTTACACAGAGGGCAGACATCAAAGAGGAGAAATAAAATAGTCTCAAATTGCCTCCACCCTCTGGATTCCTTCCCCTACCTAATGGCTTTCTGTTCCTGCTCTCTGCCTCTAATTAGAATATTTACCAAGAGTTCTGGAGCCCAAGGATTTTCCTAGGGAACCCCGCTTTGTAGGCAGCCAACCTATGCGGTATCTGTGTCTACATTTTTTAAAAGAAGCTCTCGTTGGAAGTCTACTGGGATGCGGAGAGATGGAATTAGACAGCAAGGATAAGTTGAGGAGCCTTAGAGAGTGGGTTAGAGGGTGTGTGACCAGAGGGGACATCTCAGGCTGGTATTGTCTGTCCTTGTTTCCCGGATTGTTCAAGATTCTTTTTTGTTGTTGTTTGGTTTTGGTTTTGAGACAGGGTCTCATTATGTAGCTCAGGCTGTCCTCGAACCCACAGAGATCTGCTTGTCCCTGCTTCCTGAGTGCTAGGATTAAATATGTGAGCCATCATGCTTGTCATGGTTTAAGGTTCTTCACTCCAAAAGATTTTCTTTTTCCAATGCTGGCTGTAAGTCCAAACCACACAAGTGCTCTGCTACTCAGCTACATTTCCACACTACAAATTATCTTCCTTAAGAAATTAAAGCAGAGGGGCTGGAAGGATGGCTCAGCGGTTAAAAGCACTGGCTGCTCTTCTAGAGGTCCTGAGTTCAATTCTTAATGACCACTGGTGGCTCACAACTCTCTATGACTAGTACCATGGGATCTGATTCCTTCTTATGGTGTGAGGGTACACATGCAGACAAATCTCCCATATACATAAGACTCACAAGTAAATTCATATTTTTAATTAAAGAAATGAAAGAGTTTCGTGGAGCTGTTAAGATAGTCTATGAAGGCACAGTTTAGATAGGGTGGTGTCTTGGAAAAAAATTATTTTGTCTTTCCAGGAGTTTTATTAGGGGAAGTCTTCAGGGCTTTGTTCGGGCTATTGATTCAGAAATCTTTCTCGCTGAGAGAAAATTAGGTAGCTGAAGAGAAGTGAAGATTAACATTCCTGAACAGAGGGACCAGTGAACTCTTTTGCAAGAGCTATTGGGTAAGGACCCACCGAGAGAGATCATGGGTTAAACTGTGATCTGAGGTATGTGTCCAAGAACTCTGGACAGGAGACAGTCTACATGGAGAAGCTATAGGTTCAGGTGACAGGAGGTAACTAGGAGGGCAGGGGGGATGGGGCCACAGGCTGCCAGTGCCAGGAAGGCTCCTGGAACAACAGACTGGCATTGGCAAATAGATGTCCAGAGGAAAACTTATTGTGATCCGTGGGCAGCATGAACCCGGCCTCAAAATCATCCACACAGTGTGCAAAAGAAAACCACTAGCCAGGGAGTAAGGTGAGCCTAAGTCCTAGGCTTCCTCTGAAATCTGTTCTTGTGTGGCAGACAGGAGGACTATAATTTGGAGAAAGTAAGTAATCTGTTCATAGTTTTGCATGGATGTAGTATTCAGTCTGTTCTCCCTCCCTCTCCCCTTCCACCCCTCTTTGTCTCCCCCTCCTCTTCCTCTCTCCCTTGCTCCTCCCTCCTCTAGCTCTTTTTCCTCTCTTTCTCTCTCCCTTTCTTCCTTCTCCCTTCTTTCTTGCTCCCTCCTTCCCTCCCTCCCTCCGCCTAATAAGAAAGAAGAAAGACAAAAGCATGAAGCCTGGGTCAGTCACCCTCTCCCATTTCTTTCCCCCGTGTCAGCCAGCTGCCTGTCACCCTGCTCCTCTTCCTTCACTGACCCCAATCCTCCTTCCCACTCCCTGTCTCCAGCTTGCCCAGGTGCTTCCTACAGGGAGAGCTGAGGGGACAGCAGTGATCACATTTCTGACTCCTTTACAGGAAACTCAAAGGCTGTTTAGGGTAAATCTTCTGTGTGCTCCTCATTCTAAATATGTCAAATCCTGCCCCAGCTTTTGTAAATCAGCATCTCTTGCCCTTCCTTTGTTCATCTGATGCCCTTATGTCAGAGGACTGCCTGTTTAGTTCAGGGCCAGCCGGAGCTAGATACTCAATAAAGATGGATCAATTTGAGACAGGTGTTCAGGTGTCTAAAAATCCTAAAGCTATTTTAAATAATGAACACTAGCAGCTTATTTCTGACAGGATGATTTTTCTGTAAGAACTTCACTGAGACATTTCTAGAGGGTGTCCATTGCACCAGTTAGTGTCCACCTGGGCCATGAGGCAACAGGTTGAATTATGCTGATAACCTCAGAGTTGTAGAACTAGTGTATGTAAGGCCACACCTCCCCTGCCCCTTTGCGTGTAAACAGGCTTAGGACCAGAGTGGCTGGTCTAAGGGTAGACAGAGTCATAAAAGCAGGGTGGGTACCTGTAGCTGTCTGATTCCTAGATGGTTCCCTCTGGGGAAAGGGACAAATTTGAATGCACAGGCATTTGCTGGGTTGGCCCTAAAGCCTGTCTAAGTATAAGATTCATTAATCTCTCTCCTCTCCCCTCCCCTCTCCCTCTCCCTCCCTCCCTCCCTCTCCCTCTCCCTCTCCCTCCCCCCTCTCCGTCTCCCCTCCCTCCCCCCTCCCTTTCCCTTTCTCCCCTCCCCCTCCGCCTCCCCTTCCCTCCACCTTCATCTCCCTCTTCCTCCCCCTCTCCGTCTCCCCCCTCCGTCTCCCCTCCCTCTTCCTCTCCCCCTCCCTTTCCCTTTCTCTCCCTCTCCCCCTCCCCCTCCCCCTCCCCCTCCCTCTCCATCTCCCTCTCCCTCTACCAAGTGCTCAGGTGCCTAGTCCTTACTCACAGGTAAGGAAGAATTAGTCACTGTGGAGCTGACAGTCCCTAGGGTTTCAAGGTGTGCTCCTTCCTGAATGTTATCATTAACTAGGTAGCCCTTCAGGCGGTTTAGGTATGAAGGATCTAGGAGGGCATGGGGGAAGAGACAATCTGTGATACTGAGAAGATATGTCTGGTGAGTTGTTTGACAGAGGCTCACAGGCAGCCCAAAAAAGGTGACAGAAAGCATTGGGGTCAAATGCCTAGTATCCAACACAGTGGTTTCTCTACTGGGAGTGATTTTATCCCCTGCCTCCTTCATACTGGGACATATAGCACTGTCTGGAGATACTTTGGGTTGTCACATTAGGTGGGAACTTGTACTGAAATCTGTTGGGTAGTGACCAGGGATTCTGTTCAGTACCGTGCAACGCACAGGACAGCTAGACAACACATACTTTACCAGCCAATAATGTCAATGGAATTCTACAAATATCACTAAAAACTAGATTGCCCAAATAATTCATTATTCACATTGAAACATTTTAGGAGTGGGATGGCCATTGGTAAGAAATATTCTGAGTCAGTGGATATCACATGGACGGACCTCGGAAAACCAGGATATATAGATTCTGGTCTGAACCCAGAGAACAGGGTAACAGGGAGGCAAGCAGTCCTTTGACTGTTTCTGGTTATTGGGCAAAGGTGGATGGGGTCAGCTGGTCATGTGGGGTCCCCCAAAAGGAGAGTTTTTACTCCTTGATGTGAAGGAAGGACAGATCCAACAAGATGGGGTTCCACAGGAATATCTTGGTGTCACTAGGCATGACAAACATCACAGATAAGCAGAGATTGATCAGGGATGAAACATAGTGAAATGGATTTTTTTTTTGTTTTGTTTTTTTTTGAAATGGATTTTTAAAGACATATAATTGACAAAAAATGCCACTATGACCATTTGTTAATGTTAGCAATTACTCAGTGATCTTTCTTTTACATCACGAATAGCCAACATGTTCCATGTACCTTGCTATTCTGATCAATTATAAACACCCGGAAGTCCAGGCCAACCAGTGGGAGCTTCCTCGGTGGTTGATTATCAATGTCTGCCACACATCCCCAAAGGATTTCTATCTCTTATTTCACAAGGCCTGGTTTCTCCACTCCTTTGAAAGCTGAGTGGAAGTGATCCATGGCCTCTGATGTATTTATTTAGTCCACTGGTGCCAAACACTATACTGGGCAGGGAGATAAAGACCAAGAAGACACCACCCCTGGCACCCAGCACCTTGACATTTTCGTGGAGCAATAGAACAATATTTGTGAAAATAAAGCTACTAGGGAATGGGGGACAGAGAAGGATGGCAGCGCCAGAGCCCTTGCTTGGTGAGCCTCTACCCTCCAGAGGAAATGAGAGGGAAGAGGGAGGAGGTCTGGACCATGGCTGAGGAGACATGGAATGAGCCTCAGGAGGTGGGGTGGTAAGAACAGGAGCTACCAACCAATGACTCTTTGGTGTCTTTTCCCAGGGCGAGAGATGGTGGGGCCCACGCTGCCTGGATACCCACCCCACATCCCCACCAGTGGACAGGGCAGCTATGCCTCTTCCGCTATTGCAGGCATGGTGGCAGGTAAGGGTTGAGGGACTGGGCATAAGAACTGCAAAAGGGAAGGGAGAGCTGGAGAAATAGAGAGACAATGAGTGACAAAAGACAGGCTGTGTCCCACTCGTAGGCATCCCAGAGGACACTGAAGGGTGGCTCAATGCGGTATCTTCATAGAAACACCTAGAGAGAACCTCCAGTACCATCTTGACTCCTTGACTCAGCATAGCATTCTGCTTTCCAGATCTCCCGCACAGACAGACCTATGCTCACACCCAAGCACCCCTAACTGTCTCCTCACTGCATTCAAGTGGAAGAGTGTGCAGCCAACACTAAGATAAGCATGAGCCCTGGTCTCTTGGAGTTTAAGTCAAATCAGATATATTTCAGTTTACCTCTTCAGTAAAATCTGAATTCGAATGATGATGATGATGGTGATGATAATGGTGAAGGTGATGATGGTGGTAACAGACATGATGATGATGATGATGATGATGATGATGATGATGATGATGAAGTACGTCAGCCATGAGTGGGGCTCAGATTCTAACTGGCCTGTGGATACCACAGACTATGAACCAATAGCCCTTCTTCACACTCATTTGGAATGTCCTGTACAGCCCATTTGATGTCTGTCTGCCAGTCATGATCTACTGATGTTCCAGGATGCCAGCTGGACAAATGGGTAGAGTAATGACAGCTCTCTGGGAAAGTGCCAGTCTTTAGAAGCCATGTAGAAAGCTCTGGGATGGCTGGGTAGTTACAGTGGAACCATTTCCACAGCCCATTTCCACAGGGGTAAAAGTGGAACCATTTCCACAGGGGTAAAAGGGCCACAAGCTAGGGCACTGAACTCAGGCCATGTGTTGGTGACTCCCTAACACCAACTGTCTACCAACCTTCCTGGCTTCACAAAGCCTGCTTCACCCCAGCAGGGGTTAATCTTTGCCAGTCCCCCACCCACTCTGAGCACCCTGTGCACAGGCAGGTGGGCTGAGTTCTCTTAGGCAGAGAGAGGGGAGGGAGCAAGGAGAGGAGGCTGTGCTCCCTGGGAACCTGCTGAGCTGGCACTTGTTGCTGCCCGGTTACCGTGGCGATGTGCTTAATGCAGCGTTGAAAATACAGAATACTGACTCCTCTCTCCCTCCTGGCCTGGACTCCCTCTCTCCCTCCCTACCTCCCTCTTGTGGAGCGTGAAATGAGATTGGTCAAGATAAAAAAGGAAAAGATTCGGTTATTTTTTTGAGTGTGGATAATGGGGTCTCTCAATCAAAATCCTAGGCTCCTGTCTGCTCCCCACCTCCTTCCTCCAAGCCCTCCACTTTCCCTGCTGCCTGCTTAGAGGAGAAGGAGGCAACACAAGGCACAATGATGACTTCTCTCTTAATTATGAATGATTCTTGGGGGCAGGCTCAGCGCAAGGGGTTCCTGGGGCCAGAGTGTGACCAGAACAAAGCCAGAAGGCAGGGGAAGGGTGGTATCCAGGAAGACCTCACTTAGAGCGGACGCTGTGAAGTACTCTCTCACACAATAGCATACAGTGTGTACACACGCATTCACTCACTCACAACGCCCGCCACATCGATTGCAAGTAAATCGCAAAAGGAAAGGGTCTCACCATACTGGGGGTGGGGTTCCAGCAAGCTGTGTACATGCTAGTTTCAGGAATTGCAATGCCATTAAAATGAATCAGCTGGTTCTTGAGAGCACTCTTGTACAAATGGATTCTGAAAGAATGTCTTTTGCGGAAAAATAACATCATATCCATCTCTTACCACCACCTTAATGTTTCAGTTGACTGGACCGGGATTCTTTCCATTAAAGTCAGTTAACTCATTAAGCACCCACTGCATCCATGTAAGGTGACTAATAAGGGCTTCAAATAAGGCCTGTCAGCTGCATTACTCAGTCAGTTTTGTAAAGGAATAAACACAGTAATTTATTATCCTTTCTGAATACCTGGCTATTTGTGTGCATAACTTTATTTCCCTTGGTCCTTAGAATACATCTTGGAGGCTGGTAGGACCTAAGTTTTATAGCTAGGAAACCAAGGTTTACAAGAGCCGAATGGTGTGTTGAGGCATGAAACTAAGTGACTAAGTTTTTCAAACACAAATTTATAGATTTGGCGTCTGTGCCTCTTTCCATTTTCCCTCACTGTATCCCATCCTACCATAAATAAAGATGCAAGCTATGGCCTGACTGTACAGTTAGTGGTTTTCATATCAGTTATAAAACAGAGTGGGCAGATTAGATGGTTCGATTCATCTGGATATCTCTTCCTGCTTTCTTCTATGCTCTGCTTTCTCTTTCCATTCCACTATCTTCCTTTTTATTTACCCATCTGCTTACTCTTCTTCTTTTTTTTTTTTTTTTTTTTTTTTTTTCAGAGCTGGGGACCCGAACCCAGGGCCTTGCGCTTCTAGGCAAGCCCTCTACCACTGAGCTAAATCCCCAACCCCACTGCTTACTCTTCTTCATTTATCATTATATATACACATATATCATTCTATCCATCTTTCCATCCATCTGTCCGTCTGTCCATCCATCCATCATGTGTGTCTCTTCCTTCTTCCACTGTTCCCCGTTTCTGGCCATCCCCCATCCATTCTCTCATTATTAATATTTCTATTATCCACATCCTATCCAACCTTGAGCCCTACTGTATGAGCACTTTGTCAGTTAACAAATACTAGTGGATATCTACTGGGCCTACAGAAATGCACAGAGTGCATCTCTCTAATTGTGGTGCTGGATGGGCCGTGGACAGACAAGTCAATGGACGAGTATGCATGGTGTCATGGTTAGAGAAGTAGGCAAAGACAATAAATGTGGTGATGTAATGGGGAGCCACAGGGAGAGGAGATTACTGTTTCAGATTGAAAACACAGGAAGCCTTTCTGAGGAGATTTTCAAATGGTCAGTCATGTGATAAACTGAGACCGACCGTCCCTAGCTCCAAAGAAGGCCAGTGCAAAGGCCCGGGGGCAGGAAAAGCTAATTTAGTGTGACAGGATAGGGAAAGACGTGAACACTGCAGAAGGGGAGGAGGGAGGGAGGGAGTACCAGGGACAGGTTTTAGAACACTCCTCAGATCCTTGGGGAAATAGATCATAGACGCAGAGACAAGTCAGGGGACCACTGCTGGTGTCTTTTGTAAGGGACAACAGTTGCTTTAGCTAGGAACGTCGTTGCCCTAAAGGATGAGGGAGGCACTCAGTGTGTTTAGTGATGAGTGGGACAGAACTTGCCAGCAAGTTCACTACAGAGATAAGAAGGAGAGATGGTGTCTGCAGAGCGAGCTTGGGAGCCCCGTGTGTGTGTGTGTGTGTGTGTGTGTGTGGACACTCGGAAAGCAAGAGCTAGAGGCCATAGCATTGAGGTGGTTAAGTCCTGAGCTTCATCTCCCAGCGGCTGCTCCAAACATCATTTGGAGTTTTGACAGAGAGGGCTCGGACGAGAGTGAGTAGCGAAAGCAGGCAAGCTGCAAGGCAGTCTGGGTGACTGAGTACCACAGATCCTGAAGGGAGTGAGGGACAGAGGGCAAGGTTGTTGCTATTGAAGCAAATCCTTGGAATGATCAGATTCAGATCTAAGGATGTGAGCGCCTAGATCATGGCCTGATTGTAACAGAATGCAAAAGCACAGGCAGAAAAGGAGGCGGCAAGCGGCATCCGGTATAAGAACAAAGGAAACTGGCCTTTCCTAGGCACAATGGCATTTCATTATCTGTGGCTATACACAGGTTAACAGATCTGGTGGCAGACAGATGCCACACTGCAAGGTGTACTGTCTACCCAGATGGTGCCTCTCTCTCTTGGCATCCTAGCAACTGAGGCAAAGAAGTACGTTCAATAAATGAATGGGGGGGTGTTGGGGATTTAGCTCAGTGGTAGAGCGCTTGCCTAGTAAGCACAAGGCCTTGGGTTCCATCCTCAGCTCCGGGGCGGGGGGGAGGGGGACAAATAAATGAATGGCGGGTGACTATAGGCATACATTTTTTGCAGCCTACTTTTAATAAGGGTTCAACCTCTCCTCCAGCCCACCACCCACCAGAGGTAGTAGAAGAGAAAAGTTATTAGGATGTGGGGGAGTGGACCTGTTCAGCAATAGTCCTTTGGAGTGAGCTTGATCTTCTTTGGTGGCAGTTCAGTCCCGTAGCAAACACCAAGTATGATTCAGAGGCTGCAGAGCAGTCCTCCAGGCAGGCAGACACCAGGCACAAACCAGGCACGGACTGGCAGCTACAGTCTAGTCCTTTCAGCAAACAGACATCAGGCAGCTGTAGTTAAATCCTGAAGAAACTGTCAGCCTCACCAATGGGTCTGAGGCAAGGCTATGGAGGCCCCAGACACATTGAGAGCTCATGAAGCTCCCCTACCTCAGGCTTCCATTCCTTATATACACATGACTACTCCTCCACAATGAGGAAGCACTGCTCGCCCAGCCCAGGCTCTAAGTTTGTGTGGCTGAGCTGAGCATCCACTGAACTTTTTTTTTTTTGTACCTGTTTCAGGAATAAAAAGAAACCAACATTTATTGATACTGCTTTTATCAAGAGCATGATTCTAAGCATTTACTATTCCCTATCTCATTTAATCTTCACCAAAATCCCATGAGATACAGACAAGAGTTTGCCCTGTATAATAGGCAAAGGAACTAAGGCATGGGAGAAAGACACACACACACACACACATACACACACACATACACACACACACACACACACACATGCACGCACACGCATGAGAGAGAGAGAGAGAGAGAGAGAGAGAGAGAGAGAGAGAGAGAGAGAGAGAGAGAGAGAGAGAGCGCCAAGTCCAGAGCTGAGGAGTTTTAAATCTTCATTCCGGAGTCTGAAGGAAGGAGATAAGAAGTCACGTAAAAAGCCAGGGCATTTAGCTCACAATCACAGATGAGTTCTGAGAGACTAAACATTTTTGAATATAAAGTCTAGAATCTGACTGGGTTTGTAAATGAAGTCATCTGGCAAATGCTCGAAGGAATCACCTGGAATTTAGGATCAAGAGTTCTAACATCAAGTTCATGCTCCATCGCCGGTCTGCAGTGCACGCGCAGATGAGCTTCTTCCTCAGTCACGGGGCTGGTTGGGAGAGACGGAAAAGGCAGAGCTTTGTAAGCTTCAAACCAAATGATAGGTGGAGTAGTCAGCTCACCCGCTTGCTGTTGTGGAAGGGAATTCTTCAGTAAAGTCTTTGGTTCTTTTGGGAAAGCCAAAGATTAGCTCACAGAGAAAGGAGCCCAACATGCATCATATGAATTCATGGGCTGAGTCTGCCTAAAGCAAGAGCTCAGCTTTCCGAGGGTTGGCCCCCTCCTTCACCACCAGCCCCTCTTCCTGTCATGGGCTCCTCTGGAAAGTCTCATCTGTAGAAAGTACAAGCAGCCGAGACAGTGCGATTGGAATCTGGCTCAATGTCTATAGTTTTGGCAGTTTCCACACTACCTCAGATTTCAACTTGTGTGAGTTTCTGGAGCCTCACTTTACCTGGAAAATGGAGATTATGATGTCTGCCTCTGGGGGCGCTCTTGGGGACTGCAGTATACAAAGGAGCTGCTCAAAGTGACCCAAACTGTGGGACCTCCTGAGCTTCACTGTCCAGTGCCACTCATTCTTGGACTCAGTCTTGTCAGTCCCACAGATCTGTCTCCCTGTCCCAATCCCTGTACAGTTGTCATGAACCTCACAGTTCTCTTGCCTGTGTGCTCCAACAGGAAGTGAATATTCTGGCAATGCCTACAGCCACACCCCGTACTCCTCCTACAGTGAGGCCTGGCGCTTCCCCAACTCCAGCCTGCTGAGTAAGTTCCTGGGGTTGTCCAGGGGAGGATTGGGGGAGGGGAACGAAGCCAGGCCAAAAGAGCTGGGAGGCCCCAGGTTGGAAGGTATGTCTAGAGAGATGGCAGTTGTCACAGAAGAAATCAGCAGCAGATCACAGTAGCTGGTAGGTTTAGGGGAGAGAACAGAAGGTCAAACCTTCTACCTCTTTTATATCTGTCCTTTCCACAGCATGTCTATTCAAATTTCATTTTGTGTAAAATTTGGGAATCAGGCCTTGAAGGTCAAGGGTTGAGAAGGGCTAAGCTACATTCAAGCCAAGGCCAGGAGGCTTACAGCCTCCTGCCAGGAGACACCATTCAGGAGCAGACTGTTAGCTACTCTCCTTCCTGGGAACTGAGGCCAAGGTGACATCTTGCTCATTGGTTATCTAAACAGGTTGAAGACAGTCATGAGTCACCACAAAGGCTTTCTTCCACCCATTTCCTTATATTTGACTTGAGAAATGAATAATATTCAGGATTTATATCTGAAAAGTGAGTTTCAGTGAGTTTTGAGGCTACCTTTTCACCCCTGGGTCCCTCAACTGTCTGGGGAAGATTTTGAGGAAAATAAGAGCACAATGGAATTCTTTTAGAGCCTTCCTGAGTGGTGGCCCCATTAGACCCTTGTCAAGTGGTGGCCCCTTGTCAGAGCAAGTCTGAACCAGAGAGAAGCAGTGGAGTGGTCTCAAAGATGTCCAGTTTTACAGACATCCATTTCCTAAAACCCCTTCCCTCCTTCTCACATCTTACAGTCCCGGAAATGACCGGCAGGGGACTTACCCATGCTCTGTTAGCCAGACACGTTCAATTCCAAGACAGATGTGTTCAAGTCCACATTTAGCCAGAAAGGGCAAAGACAGTGGTGCTGATGGTACTAAGAGGACCTTCGTGTGGAGCTTGGTGGGAGTCCCTCAAGTCCAGAACCCCTCTGGCCCACCAGGAGTACAATTCTTTTGTGTGTTTGGAAGAGCGTGCTCTGACCTGCCATCATTTAGGCGAGGCCAGAGAGCACCTGAGTCACTCATTGCGCTCAGTTTTGGAGGTTCTGGGTGTAGCTGCTCTCTGTGGCCTAAAGTGAGAGTGTTAAAGGTCACAGCAGTCGTGAGAAGTAGGGGAAAGAAGCCATCATTTTTCTGGCTAGAAACTCAAAGGTGAGGCCAGAGAAGGAGGAAAGGCTAGAGAGGAGTTAATCTTTGATGATCAGATAGGCGGGGGGATAAATGATTAACACTTGCTGTCTTAAAGGTCAGCAGATGTAGAGGAATGCCATGGTACAACTTTCCCTCTGACCAGCAATGCTGTTGTTGTTTTAATGTGTCCAGGTTCCCCATATTATTACAGCTCTACAACAAGGCCAAGCGCACCGCCCAC
Source organism: Rattus rattus (assembly GCF_011064425.1). Classification (NCBI taxonomy): domain Eukaryota; kingdom Metazoa; phylum Chordata; class Mammalia; order Rodentia; family Muridae; genus Rattus; species Rattus rattus. The sequence continues at coordinate 12,791,738 of NC_046158.1, forward strand.
CTCTGCCACGGCCTTTGACCATCTGTAGTTGTCATGGGGACAGTGGGAACAACCAGGCAACAGGAGGACTTGGCCTGAGACGGGCCCCAGAGAGTCACACAAAGGAATCTTTATTTATTACATGAAAAATAACCACAATTCCAGCATTGCCGCTCACTCCCTGTGTGGTCAATTAAATGAACCATGAAAGTCAGGATGACCTTGGGGAAGGCCAAACTGTCCTCCAAGAGTCATTGTGAGTGACAGGAGTTCCAGGAACCAAGAACCATCCATTTCAAAAGAGTCACGGAGGAGAAATGGACCAAGGCTGGTACCCATCAAGGGAAAGAAACAGGATTTGCAAAGAACTTAGAGGGTGTACATGGCCACCTGTGTGGTCTTCATCACTACAACTCCAGCAATTATGGACAGTAAGCAAATCCTTCTGGCCTAGAGTCATGGCCTAGGGCCAAGGCTCTACTTATCAGTTATCCTAGGAGTTACCACCTCTACCACCTGATGGGCACTTCTCTGGGGATTCAGCTGACCTTCCACTTCCAGTTGTTATGAGCCTACAAACACCCCCTAGCCTCTCAACTAGTGGGCTACCCTTTGGCAGCAATGAACCTGTCCCCTGGAAAATTCAGTGAGCACAGGAAGACACAACAGATGGGACTGGCCATGTCCTCTTCTCAGCAGCCCTGCCACCTCAAGTGTGCTTTCTGCAGCTCCAGCCCTCACGAGTCACTGAAGAGACCCCGAGGCCAGCAACAAGATTCCCTCTCTGGCTCCCCAGCTCTTCCTCCACACACAACCTTACTGTAAATACCGTAAATGAAGCTCTGTTTCGGTCAAGCTTCCCTCTGTCCATCCCCCAGACCTTGGCTTCTAAAATGTCTCCCTACTATGTTGGGCTTTTCTCCTTGATTTTTTTTTTTTAAAAGACAACCCATCATTACCATATGACTCAATAAACCATTACTCTTGGTCTCAGGTTTTATCTTGGGGATGGACTTCCTCTAAGCACAGAACCAAGTGACTAACAACTCACTTTAAATAGATTAGAAGGGACATTTTAGATGTCTTGGCTTAGCATTCTCTTCTTGCTCTTAATAGATGTCGGTGCTGGGTAAATCAAGTTTTGAGTTGATCCACTAAGTAGATGCCAGCATAAAGCAATCATGTCACAGGACCATGCCAGTCATACACTCTTCATAAGCGGTTGGCTTAAGTGAAAGCCAGAGTATCAGGAGCGAGTTGAAGAAGTTCCCCATATAACTACAAGTGGCCCCCACATAAACAGCAGCTTTGAGCTTCATAGTGCTGAAGAAGCAGGCAAGGAGATGAACTTCTCTTCTGTGTCAGGCAGTGTGGGGGCATCTAGGAAAACAAGTGCAGATTAGCCCGATTTTACATAGGAGAAAACCCACTTAGAAAAACATGGGATGGCCCAAGGTGTCTTGGGATCAATGAGGTCTCTTATTCTGAATCCAGCACATTCAGACAGTACCACTGCACCCTCTGTAGGAGTATGGGAGATTCTAGGTACAAGGAGGGATTGGGCAGGGAGCTTGCTGCCAAGGCTTTCTTCTCTTTTGCTCTCCACAGGGGTCTGTTCCCCCATTTGGGAGAAGAGCTATCTGGCATCTATGTGAACCCTTCCTTCCGTGCTGGACCCAGATGGTCCAGCATGTCTGGGAAGAGAGCAGGATAGAGTTCGGTGGAAGGGAGGCTATGTCATCCCAACTGGGGACTCCATGGTTGGAAGGACAGAAATAGCTAAAGTTGTTATTTCTTCAGGTCTAGCCCAAAGGAGGCTTCAAGAACATTCAAGAGGCAAGGATGGGATGAGCCCAATTGTGTCATGAGGGGAAAGTTCCCATGAAGAAATCTTGCCCCCGTTTGTTCATGGGGATATGGAGTGAAGTTCATTTTCAAGAACAGGGATGTCTTCTATCCGTAAGCTTGGAAGTAGGAGTCAAAGCCTATTACAACTGAGGCTTTCCATGGCTCCAACTCACTGGATTCATGGGTTCCCTAACGTCATCCACAACTGATACTCACTTTGAGGTTCCTGGTGTTCCTAGGAGCCTACACAGCCATCATTGCATTTCAGAAGACACTATATACCCCTGGCATTCACTCTCAGGTCTCAAATGATGGAGGGATCTGATGTATATGTTTGATGCAAAACTTAACTTCCCTTTTTTTGAGCTCAGCTAGTCACTGTAGGCAACTCAGCTGAGAGTAGATGCTGGGAGACTGTGTAGTGTGAGCCGACATTAGCAAGTATTCTCCAGGACCGTCAGACACTCTACCCAAGGCCAAACTAGAGTTCCTCTTAGGGAAAGAGCGAGTATTCAAAGTACCTCAACACTAAGGTGGTTCTGGGAAAGGTCTGCTTGTGGTCCATACATGGACCCAAAGAAGGAATGATGGGAAGAGGCTGCTGCGGCTGAGCTAAAATGCTGTGTCCACCTAGGGGTGGAGCGAGGGCAACTGCAAGTTGAGAGGACTAGTTTACTCTTCAAGGGGAGTTGGGGGCCCTGGTTTCTGTGGAAACATTTCCCTATGTTAGCAGGAATACTTGATGAGGTGTTTGCCTGAGAGATCACCAAAGCACTGAGAAGCTACCTCACTCTTCTCTTCCACTGCATCTGAGACAACCATTTTCACTAGTCTTGTAAAGAGGCCTCCGCTTTACAGACAGAAGTTCCTGTCCATTACCCAACTCTATCCCCTGCCCCCGCCCAGTCCTCCCTGCTTCCTGGTACCTTCTAGCAGGGTGCCAGGTCACCAGGGGCTTGCAGCAAGCCCAAGATAGTCAAACTGGCAATGAATACATTTCTTATTGGAGGAAGAATAGGGGGCCCCAGGCATAGGGGCACAGCTGCCATAGACTGCTATATTCCCCCAAACTCCAAGTTAGGAAGGTGGTTGGGGAAGAGAAGCTTAGATTTGCTTCTCCAAGGCAAGCCTTTGGGCTGTGTGTAAGCCCACATTCCCCACCTTCCCTAGGCTGTAAGCTCCCTTCCCACACATTCCCTAGGCTGGGTGCAAGCCCCTTTCCCCCACATTCCCTAGGCTATGTGCAAGCCCCCTTTTACCACTCCCTATTCCCACCTGCCCTCATCTTTCTGATGTCTTATTTGGCCCAGATATATCTTCACTTAGTTTACAATGTAATTACTCTTGTAATTCCCTTGGGAGTAGGCACAGGAAGGACTAAAAATCTCTGTGGGTGTCTACCAGTCTACCATTGGTGTGGTTGTGTGTCTCCACACATAGGCTGGGCTTGTCAGTGGAGGCAGTGGACATTGCTTCTGCTCTTCCTTGATCTCAGACCCTGTTTGAACCTCAGGACTTAAGGTAACCCCCACATACACAGCAGCCTGCTCTCTTAGGGTAACCCCCACATACACAGCAGCCTGCTCTCTTTGCTGTGCATACAAAGCACATTCACATCATCTACTCTTTCTCCATTCAAATCCTGGTCCCATGCTGCACTTAGGGAAATTGAGGCCAAGAGCTGTTTTAACAAGATCATCATGTAATTCGATAAGAGCATGAATAACCCCCTACTAGAGGCCTAATTTCACTCTGCTTTAAGGCTGTAGGAGTCCCGGCATGACAGTGCTTCTGAGAGGCCTCATATGCCCTTCTCATGGACAGGTTACAGGGTTGGTTACAGCAACTTGGCAGTAGGTCTGGATGAAAGGACCGAGTAGCAGTAGAAGGCGCTATGGAATCTGCAGAGCCATGGTTGCACCAGGCTGGCCTCTGGTTCCTTTCTGCCCTTGGCCTCAGGTTCTCCCAGCTACCTTCCCTTTAGAACCAGAAAGTGTTCCCTCTATGGGGGAGCTGACTACTCCTTCATAATTACCTTTGAGGCATCTCTGCGATTCTGGGGAAAGGCCCCTCCTTCCCAGAATGCCTCCTGCCTTTTCTCTTTTTCTCTCCCTTTTCTACCAGTCTCTTCTTGTTCTGTCTCTTCCCTGAGTTCCAGTGTTGAGCCAGTCTTTTTCTCTTTGTGAAGGACTTGGCATCTTAAGGGGTGTGGCTTCGTGTTTGAAAAGGGCTTGCCAGTCCTATATAGGCTCAGGAAATGCCAGGAGGCCTCTTCTCCATCCCCTCCCCCAGCCCTTCGCCTTTCAAACCCTCTCTAGAGCATCCTGTCCCCATTGCTTTGCATTCTGGGGTCCTCTGCAACACAGCCTCTGGGATGGGCACTACCTTGATGGCAGGCTCTGGTTCTTGGGCTCTGGGCATGTGCCACCCATTAACCTCATCACAACAATCCCTCCTCATAAATAGAGTCCAGGCGTCCGGTCTTCCCCAGAGGAGGTGGGCAGCATAGGTCTCCCCTTCCTCTGGGCAACCTCCTTCTCTTGAGCCACCAGGTCATGAAGTGGCTTTGGGAGATTTGGGGTGCAGGATTCAGACCCCCAGGGAGGAGGCGCAGTGGAGGAGGAGCAGTAGCTTCTCCACATCTGTGCCCTGTGGCAGTGGGCCAGGCCGGGGAGTGAAGCGCTGCCTGCGGCTCTCCCAGGGAAATGTGATTTCCCTTGAGTGAAGCGGACTGTGCAGCGTGGAAATTGGCTCTTTTCTGAGCGAGCAACCGCTGTTGCTGTGAAGTCGGGCGGGCTCTGCCCACAGGAGGCCGAGCTGGCCCCCGGAGTGAGCCAGGAGCAGCCATGTGCTGAGAATTCATTAGGGATAAATCAAACAGTAACAGCATGAAGCCAACACCCTCCCCCATCATGCCTCCCTCCCACCCTCTCCCCTCTCAGAGACCCTGCTCCCTCCTTTTCTTCCTCTACCATGGGCCAGGAGACCCTTCCCCAGTTAAGACACTGTCCTCCCTCCCCACACCAGGGTGCCCACAGCTAGCACATCCCCCTCACAAGCAGGGCACCTCCCCCAGCCATCGCTCTCCCCACTAGTCCAGGGACCCTGATTCCCTTGCCAAGGATACCCTTCCCACAACCCCGCCCTTTTCAAATCCTCCCCGGGGCATCTTAGACCCCTTACCTCCTCGCTTCAGAACCAAAGTCTACCCCACCCCCACCTGCTACTAAAACTCTAGCAACTGTTCTTAAATGAGAAAGTTGTTTATTTAGAAATACAGCACTGTTGTGTTTGTCTTCTATTTACTTACTTTGCCAATAGAGGCCAAGATCATAAACACGTGGGACAGCCTCAGGTCTCACTAGGAGCACAGACAGGAAGCTCACATCCCAGACTGCGGTCTCTTTCCACTTCCGAGGTGACTTTGCCCCACCTCTTTCAGCTCCCATCCCAACTGTATTCCTGGGGGCCAGAGCGGAGGTCCCTGGCTGTGGGCAGCATTAGTCCCTCTGACACTTGTGCCCCTAGGGAAGTAAGAGTACCCAGAAAACTTGCTGCCAGAGGGAAGAAGTTGTCTTTCAAAAGAATGGGTTTGATCGGAAAAGAAACCTGGTTCTCACCAAGGCAGCACAGAACCAGGAAAGGAACAGAGGTGGGGGCGGGCGAGAATGTAGGTCTGGCCTTCTAGCTCTGGAAAAGTAAGAAGGACACAGAGGTGCTCACTGTGACAGCCAGACAGTTTCTTTCATGCTTGCCTCTGGCTGATACGGTGTCTGTCCTGTATATCATTTCTGGGTGTCATGAGGAGAACCTGTTAGCTATTGTTTTAAGAGGCCCTGGCTCCTCACCTACTTTCTCCTGGTCAGAGGATATTGCTGTGAGCTGGGGAAAGGAGCACAGAGCCATGGTTGGCTCTGTCCCCTCTGCCTGGCACCCTTTCTCAGTTTCTTGACTGAACTCTGTGACTTGAAATTCTCCTTGAACTTTTGATGGGATTGCTGTGAAGTTGGTAAACTCTGAAGGGTCTGACCTAATCTTCTTCAGTAAGAGCATCTTCTAAATCCTCAGATACTCTCCTATCAAGTAAACGAACACCCTATTTCTATATCTGGGTGTTTGTTTTCTTTTCATCTTTCTTTCCCCTTTTCTTTTTTTAACTTTTTGAGGCAGAGTCTCTGACCTTGAGCTTGTTGTGTGGTCTTGGGTGGCCTTGACTCTTCATCTTTCTCTCCCCCCTCTGATTCCACGTGTGGTGACCTAGAACCTAGATATCCATATTTGGGATGTGTCTCCCCTCTGATTCCACGTGTGGTGACATACCTAGATATCCATATTTGGGATGTGTCTTTGGTTGGGGTACCTAGATATCCATATTTGGGATGTGTCTTTGGTTGGGGCAGCTTCTTTTGCCCCACCCACCCAGATCTGGACTCTGGTCCAGTTTGTTTAATACCATCCAGACTTCTAAAGGAGCTTGGGTGGGGCAGAAGCTGGGAGACATTTGGGTTCTGTTTCCACTCTTACAGCTTCTCAGTCCATTCATTCCGAAGTCTTCCTTGAAACACCTGCTATGGAGACATTCCCTATGTGTTTGGCAAACACATAAGAAAAAAAGCAAGATACACTGAATAGGAATCATTACGCACACACACACACACACACACACACACACACACACACACACACACACACACACACACACACACACCCCAAGACCAAAAATCTTAGTGCTTAGAAATGGGATTTTACGAATCCCTATTGCTAAACAGGAAAGGAATGAGAATCCCAAGAGAACACACATAGATTAGGGAGTGGCTGACACTCTCCCAAGCTGCTCTCTCAGCCTCTAGCAAGGCTCCTTTCTGCAGCTGGCCACCATGTGCACTGCTGGCAACCTGTCGTCTGTGATTCAGAGAGGAATCGGGGGTCATCAGGCAAGGAAGATTCAACTTGCCAATGCCAAGTTAAGACTGTAGCTTGGTGGAAGAATGCTTGCATACCAAACATGACTTCCTGAGCTTAGTCCTCCATATCAGAATAATAATGTCACTGTCCTTTCTGAAACGTTCACCTGGCCATTCTAACGATCCTTTTGGTCTTGTCCTGATTCTACCTTATGGCCAGGTCTGTCCCCTGAACCCTGCACCTCCCAGATTTCCTTCTTTTTTCTTGTGCCTGGATAGGGAAGTGGGAAGGAGACAGTCACAGACTGCAAACAAAATACAATACAGATGGATGTCCATTCCCGCATGTCTTTCCTGGTACAGTGTCCCCCACCTTTCCTGGCCATACACCTACTCAACTGGAGAGGATGCTGAGAGATTAAGGGAGCGGGTGGGGAGTGGGAGATGACAAGCCCAGCGGGGGAGACAAGGTGTGCATGGTGGGGACATGGAGTGCAGTGAGGTTTGGGCTCCTGCAGATGGAGACCGTGACAGGCCTCGAACATAGACAGCCCTGCCTCCGTGATCCTCTGCCCCTTTTACGTGTTTCATCAGGGCTCCACAGGAGAATGGAGCAAGGTTACTTAAGGGCTGGAACACAAAGATGTGGAGAGGTACAGCCCCCAGATGCCCTGGGTGAGAGAGCAAAGGAGCCAGAGGAGGGGAGCAGGTGCCTTCTCTCAGCAGCCAGCCGGGGAGGGGCTAAGAGGGATGAGGGTGGCCAGACCCGGCCAAGGCTTAGGACCCATCTGAGCATGTCGCCTGCTAAAGAGGAGTAGAGGCGGGGGAGGGGAGGGTGGGGAGGTGAATAAATAATAGGAAATAAAACTTCATGAAGCAGAAAATAAAAGGCAGATTATACAGATGTGGCAATTTGAAGGATCATTGCCTCTGTCCTCTTTTTAACTGCTGCATCTGGAGTTTTGAAGGAGCTTATCCTCTCCCTCCCTTTGTCAGGTCCCCGCCTGGCTGGAGGCCCCCACAGGGCCAAGGCAGTGTGGGGACAGGCATCTTAAACACCTCTGCTTGTAGCATTCCTAGGAAATGTGTAGCCACATTGAGCATGCTAGGCTAGGGCAGTGTACTAGGTGGGTTGTCTAGGGATGAAGCTCTGGGCTAGGCATGGGTGTAGCCTTGTCTGGGAATGAAAAGTAGCATTGGTGAGTTCGATATGGACAAGGATCAGGTAGGTTATGGCAAATATGGGGACAGGTGGGGTCACCAGGTCAAACCTGGATGACCAGAAGCAGCCTGAGAATTTGTGGTCAGTGTAAGGACCTTAAGCAAAGAGGGTGTTTGGGGTATTGAGGCAGAGTCTCTGCTGTTTCTTCTCTCTTTTCATTTAAATTCATTTGTTAAGCCTTAATTTGACACTGTGCCAGGTGCTATATAAACAGACATGGTCCCTGCCCTTAAGGAATTTTCAAACTAAAACACACACAGACACAGACACACACACACAGACACACACACACACACACACGCGTGCTTCATTTTATTTTAAATATTAATGTATTCCTCATCTTGTTCTGAGGAGAATTTGAGACAACTCACAGGAAATGCATGTAATGATTTAGTTAGAGGTAAATATTTAAGAAAAAAAAGCACTGAGACTTTAGAAAAATCTATGGTGGGTGGGAAAGAGTGTCCTGGGTGGTAGGAAAGCTGGTGTGGGCCGGTGCCTGGGGCTTCCGGCTGTGGGATGAGACTGTGACTGCTCTAACACACCTGCTGTCGGTGCACTGGTTCTTGCTGTGACTGCTCTAACACACTTGGCTGTCGGTGCACTGGTTCTTGCTGTGACTGCTCTAACACACCTGGCTGTCGGTGCACTGGTTCTTGCTGTGACTGCTCTAAGACACTTGGCTGTCGGTGCACTGGTTCTTGCTGTGACTGCTCTAACACACTTGGCTGTCGGTGCACTGGTTCTTGCTGTGACTGCTCTAAGACACTTGGCTGTCGGTGCAATGGTTCTTGCTGTGACTGCTCTAACACACTTGGCTGTCGGTGCACTGGTTCTTACTGTGACTGCTCTAACACACTTAGCTGTCAGTGCACTGGTTCTTGCTGTGACTGCTCTAACACACTTGGCTGTTGGTGCTGGTTCTTGCTGTGACTGCTCTAAGACACTTGGCTGTCGGTGCACTAGTTCTTGCTGTGACTGCTCTAACACACTTGGCTGTCGGTGCACTAGTTCTTGCTGTGACTGCTCTAACACACTTAGCTGTCAGTGCACTGGTTCTTGCTGTGACTGCTCTAACACACTTGGCTGTCGGTACACTGGTTCTTGCTGTGACTGCTCTAACACACTTGGCTGTTGGTGCTGGTTCTTGCTGTGACTGCTCTAAGACACTTGGCTGTCGGTGCACTGGTTCTGGCTGTGACTGCTCTAACACACTTGGCTGTCGGTGCACTGGTTCTGGCTGTGACTGCTCTAACACACTTGGCTGTCGGTGCACTGGTTCTTGCTCTGACTGCTCTAACACACTTGGCTGTTGGTGCTGGTTCTTGCTGTGACTGCTCTAACACACTTGGCTGTCAGCACTGGTTCTTGCTGTGTCTGCTCTAACACTACTTCGTCTGTCGGTGCACTGGTTCTTGCTGTGACTGCTCTAACACACTTGGCTGTCGGTGCACTGGTTCTTGCTGTGACTGCTCTAACACACTTGGCTGTCGGTGCACTGGTTCTGGCTGTGACTGCTCTAACACACTTAGCTGTCAGTGCACTGGTTCTTGCTGTGACTGCTCTAACACACTTAGCTGTCAGTGCACTGGTTCTTGCTGTGACTGCTCTAAAACACTTGGCTGTCGGTGCACTGGTTCTTGCTATGACTGCTCTAACACACTTGGCTGTCGGTGCACTGGTTCTTGCTGTGACTGCTCTAACACACTTGGCTGTCGGTGCACTGGTTCTGGCTGTGACTGCTCTAACACACTTGGCTGTTGGCGCTGGTTCTTGCTGTGACTGCTCTAAGACACTTGGCTGTTGGTGCACTAGTTCTTGCTGTGACTGCTCTAACACACTTGGCTGTCGGTGCACTAGTTCTTGCTGTGACTGCTCTAACACACTTAGCTGTCAGTGCACTGGTTCTTGCTGTGACTGCTCTAAGACACTTGGCTGTCGGTGCACTGGTTCTTGCTGTGACTGCTCTAACACACTTGGCTGTCGGTGCACTGGTTCTTGCTGTGACTGCTCTAACACACTTGGCTGTCGGTGCACTGGTTCTTGCTGTGACTGCTCTAACACACTTGGCTGTCGGTGCACTGGTTCTTGCTGTGACTGCTCTAACACACTTGGCTGTCGGTGCACTGGTTCTGGCTGTGACTGCTCTAACACACTTAGCTGTCAGTGCACTGGTTCTTGCTGTGACTGCTCTAACACACTTAGGTCTGTCGGTGCACTTGGCTGTCTGCACTGCTGCTGACTGCTCTAACACACTTGGCTGTCGGTGCACTGGTTCTTGCTGTGACTGCTCTAACACACTTGGCTGTCGGTGCACTGGTTCTGGCTGTGACTGCTCTAACACACTTGGCTGTTGGCGCTGGTTCTTGCTGTGACTGCTCTAAGACACTTGGCTGTTGGTGCACTAGTTCTTGCTGTGACTGCTCTAACACACTTGGCTGTCGGTGCACTGGTTCTTGCTGTGACTGCTCTAACACACTTAGCTGTCAGTGCACTGGTTCTTGCTGTGACTGCTCTAAGACACTTGGCTGTCGGTGCACTGGTTCTTGCTGTGACTGCTCTAACACACTTGGCTGTCAGTGCACTGGTTCTTGCTGTGACTGCTCTAACACACTTGGCTGTCGGTGCACTGGTTCTTGCTGTCACTGCTCTAACACACTTGGCTGTCGGTGCACTGGTTCTTGCTGTGACTGCTCTAACACACTTGGCTGTCAGCACTGGTTCTTGCTGTGACTGCTCTAACACACTTGGCTGTTGGTGCACTGGTTCTTGCTGTGACTGCTCTAAAACACTTAGCTGTCAGTGCACTGGTTCTTGCTGTGACTGCTCTAACACACTTGGCTGTCAGTGCACTGGTTCTTGCTGTGACTGCTCTAACACACTTGGCTGTCGGTGCACTGGTTCTTGCTGTGACTGCTCTAAAACACTTGGCTGTCGGTGCACTGGTTCTTGCTGTGACTGCTCTAACACACTTAGCTGTCGGTGCACTGGTTCTTGCTGTGACTGCTCTAAAACACTTGGCTGTCGGTGCACTGGTTCTTGCTGTGACTGCTCTAACACACTTGGCTGTCGGTGCTGGTTCTTGCTGTGACTGCTCTAACACACTTGGCTGTCGGTGCACTGGTTCTTGCTGTAACTGCTCTAACACACTTGGCTGTTGGTGCACTGGTTCTGGCTGTGACTGCTCTAACACACTTCGCTGTTTGTGCTGGTTCTTGCTCTGACTGCTCTAACACACTTGGCTGTCGGTGCACTGGTTCTTGCTGTGACTGCTCTAACACACTTGGCTGTCGGTGCACTGTTCTTGCTGTGACTGCTCTCACACACTGAGCTGTCAGTGCACTGGTTCTTGCTGTGACTGCTCTAACACACTTGGCTGTCGGTGCACTGGTTCTTGCTGTGACTGCTCTAACACACTTGGCTGTTGGTGCTGGTTCTTGCTGTGACTGCTCTAAGACACTTGGCTGTCGGTGCACTGGTTCTTGCTGTGGCTGCTCTAACAGACTTGGCTGTCGGTGCACTGGTTCTTGCTGTGACTGCTCTAACACACTTGGCTGTCGGTGCACTGGTTCTTGCTGTGACTGCTCTAACACACTTGGCTGTCGGTGCACTGGTTCTTGCTGTGACTGCTCTAACACACTTGGCTGTCGGTGCACTGGTTCTGGCTGTGACTGCTCTAACACACTTGGCTGTTGGTGCACTGGTTCTTGCTGTGACTGCTCTAACAGACTTGGCTGTCGGTGCACTGGTTCTTGCTGTGACTGCTCTAACAGACTTGGCTGTCAGTGCACTGGTTCTTGCTCTGACTGCTCTAACACACTTGGTTATCGGTGCACTGGTTCTGGCTGTGACTGCTCTAACTGCTCTAAGACACTTGGCTGTCGGTGCACTGGTTCTTGCTGTGACTGCTCTAACACACTTGGCTGTCGGTGCACTGGTTCTTGCTGTGACTGCTCTAACACACTTGGCTGTCGGTGCACTGGTTCTTGCTGTGACTGCTCTAAGACACTTGGCTGTCGGTGCACTGGTTCTTGCTGTGACTGCTCTAAGACACTTGGCTGTCGGTGCACTGGTTCTTGCTGTGACTGCTCTAAGACACTTGGCTGTCGGTGCACTGGTTCTTGCTGTGACTGCTCTAACACACTTGGCTGTCGGTGCACTGGTTCTTGCTGTGACTGCTCTAACACACTTGGCTGTCGGTGCACTGGTTCTTGCTGTGACTGCTCTAACACACTTGGCTGTCAGTGCACTGGTTCTTGCTCTGACTGCTCTAACACACTTGGTTATCGGTGCACTGGTTCTGGCTGTGACTGCTCTAACACACTTGGCTGTCGGTGCACTGGTTCTTGCTGTGACTGCTCTAACACACTTGGCTGTTGGTGCTGGTTCTTGCTGTGACTGCTCTAACACACTTGGCTGTCAGTGCACTGGTTCTGGCTGTGACTGCTCTAACACACTTGGTTGTCGGTGCACTGGTTCTTGTTGTGACTGTTCTAACACACTTGGCTGTCAGCGCTGGTTCTGGCTGTGACTGCTCTAACACACTTGGCTGTGTTGCTGGTTCTTGCTGTGACTGCTCTAACACACTTGGCTGTCGGTGCACTGGTTCTTGCTGTGACTGCTCTAAGACACTTGGCTGTCGGTGCACTGGTTCTTGCTGTGACTGCTCTAAGACACTTGGCTGTCGGTGCACTGGTTCTGGCTGTGACTGCTCTAACACACTTGGCTGTCGGTGCACTGGTTCTGGCTGTGACTGCTCTAACACACTTGGCTGTTGGTGCTGGTTCTTGCTGTGACTGCTCTAACACACTTGGCTGTGGGTGCACTGGTTCTGGCTGTGACTGCTCTAAGACACTTGGCTGTCAGTGCACTGGTTCTTGCTGTCACTGCTCTAACACACTTGGCTGTCGGTGCACTGGTTCTTGCTGTGACTGCTCTAACACACTTGGCTGTCAGCACTGGTTCTTCCTGTCACTGCTCTAGGACACTTGGCTGTCGGTGCACTGGTTCTGGCTGTGACTGCTCTAAGACACTTGGCTGTCGGTGCACTGGTTCTTGCTGTGACTGCTCTAACACACTTGCCTGTTAGTGCTGGTTTTTGGGAGCACTATTCTGATAGCACCTGGGACTCTGAGGGCAATATAAAAGAAAACTAAGTGTAGAGGGATCCCTCAAAGATTCAGCAGCCAAAGCAGGCCCAATTTCCCCAGGACTGCCTAGGGCAGCATCCACCGGGGCAACCAAGATGGACACTGCCTGGTTCCGCCCAGCGGCAGGCTAGAGAGTGGGACATCTTGAGCAGAGGCCTCCATGCTCTTTCTCCTGTGCTTCACCACCTTGATATTATTCTCATGAGTTTTGGAGCCCATAAGAGACAGACAAGGTCAGGGTCTCAAGGGAATGCTGGCAGATGAAATCAAGGTTTCAAGCTAGCTCTGACCCAGGGTGAGGGAGATAGGAAGGAACAGGGTTAGGACAATGTGAGGCCCATTCTGCAGACTCCTAGTGAGGGGGAAATCTCTTTCCTGCCCACCCTGCATTAAGTCCCAGAGGGAAACAGTGAGATCAGAGAGGCCAAGAGCCTGGTAAAACTTGTCAATGTCCCAAGGGATTGTGTTTCAAAGTAGGGAGAGAATTATCTCAGAATAATACCCAGTATTGGGAGTCGAAGGAAAATTGTGGGGAGATGACACTAAGTCAGTGAGTGGCACATGTAGAGTATTTTACACTTCAAGAATGATGCACTAAATAGGCAGGTCATGCAGTCAGAACTCCAGGTCTGAAATTCAGACAGAAAGTCTGGGCTAATGGCTGTCTGGAAACACTCTTCCTTCAGACAGAAAGTCTGGGCTAATGGCTGTCTGGAAACACTCTTCCTTGGAGGACCTCAGCAGATGCATGCACCTGGGGAGAGAGCTGGGTTTAGAGGACAGGAAGAAGGACAGCACAATCAAAGAGAGAAAAGCACCATGCAAGGAAGAAGCCCTGAGGGGGTGCTATCCTGCCTTCAAAGGTAATGCACCCAGGATATCAGACACAGGAGCAAGGCCCTAGTAGTTCTTGCCCTTGAAAACCCCTTGGAGCAGAGAGATTGAGCAGGTTTGGGGACACCCAAAGGAGATGAGGGGGGGAGGTAAAGAAAGGGAATAATTTCATTTTAGAGTAACTATGGGAGACTCTAGGACAGCTTCATGGGAGGAGTTGCTCCATGTCGGTTGCTGCTGGCTTTGCCTCATCATGCATTCCTCCTAAGGTGTCCTTTCAATGTTCAGACATCCTCAGCATCTGCCTGGCCCCGGACCCTGGCTTTTGGATGATCCTGGCCTCACTAACGCCACTTCCTAAGGTGGAATTGGTTTAGACGATTGACTCAGGTATGAAACCATGGACAGGCTCATGAATTTGATACGGAATCTTCCTAGGAGATAAGTCTTACCTATTCGATTTGCCCTAATCCATGGGATCTCTGGGGGGGGGGGGCTCCTTGTACCCTGAGGGTTGCTCCTGTCTTCTACATCAGAATAGGGGAGCCACAGTCGAATAAGAGAAAAACTTCATCTGTGTTCCAGACATGGATACAGAACTCCCAGTTGCTGATAAAGCCTATCTGAGCCAATATCCATTACCTAGAACCTCTGGGCAGGAGAGTCAAGTGCAGAGGCCTATTTCCAAACAAGATGGCTGAAGACAGACTTAAGGTGAAGCCAGAGAAGGTGTGGAGGGTTCCTAGGGTGATGCTAACAGTTAATTCCGTCCAGGCATTGTCTGAGGTGTTTACACGCCTAGTTCCACTGCCCTCTGTGAAGTAGGTAGTGCTATTATCCCTGTTTTGTGGATACAAACAGAGATGTAATGAGGCAGAGTAACTGCCCCATGGCCATAAAAAACAAACCAGTGCAGGCCACACAGATCATGACTCTGCAGGGTCAAAGGCTTCCGATGTGAGCTTGGAGGAAGGCTGAGAAGACAATGCATTTGACGACTGGAGGCCATCCATGGTCTTCAGTGAGTGTTTCAGAGAGGGCTGGAGAGGGAGGGAAGAAAGGAAGAGGCAGGTAGAAATAGGGTACGGAAGAAGCAGGTGGTAAGGCCCAGTCATCCGGGGCATTCATCAGACAGCTGGAAAAACAATGTCAGCCACAAAAAGCCAGAGTCCAGGGAAGGCTTTGATCTCCTTTTTATCCTCCAGGAAGACAGTGGGATGGATAGAAATTCAGCCCACTGAAGGAGAGCAAGAGGTCCATGCTAGCCTTGAAATCACAGCATGGGGGCGAGGTCCTTTCTTCAGAGGAGGTGAGCCAGTTAGGTGGTGAGGCAGCCAGAAGAGCTGGAGGAAAAGGTGTCAGAAAGCCACCGCAGACAGGTCATGGGGAAGATCAGCCTGGAGTGCACCGAAACACTAGGCTGTTTCAAGGCTGTAGGCCTTTAGGTCTTATGTTTTTATTAATTTATTTATATACTTGTGTTTGTCTTTATATTTTACCCCTTTCTTTTACATCTTAAACGTTCTGAAATAATTTAGGCATGGACCACAGTGAGGTCCTATTCACTGGCCTCACTATTCATCTCGTCTTTGTTTTGTTTGAGACAAATGAAGCCCAGGGTGGCATGGAACTATGTAGTCCAGAAACTTAGTATGCAGCTGACCTGGAACTCATGGCAATTTTCCTGCATCAGCCTCCCAAATGCTGGGACTGGGGGCATGAGCCACCACAGCTGGCTTATCCCTCTGAAAGGAGGCTAGGTGATCCTCTACTTTTACACTGCACTGCACAAAGGCACACTTCTTGGTTATATTCAAGATCCATTTGTGCCCCCTGACCCTTAGCCCTTTTATTGTGACCTTGCACCTGCTTTCAACTCCCACACAGTCCCCCATCTCTAGTTGTACAAGGTACTGAGCCCCTAAAAGGAGATGATCCAAGTCACAGGCCACAATGGTCTTTAAGTCTTCTGTGGTGCTTGACCACAAATAAATTCTCCTTATAGAAAGCCACCCCAGCAAAGGCCCAAGAAGCCAGGAAGAGGTTTCCATCAGGTATCACCTTGTATATAGTAGTACCAGGACCCCAGGGACTGCATTCCCTTAGAAGGGAGGCTACAGTCCAACGTGACCGTCTTACAGGAGCGGCAATCATCACTAGGAGCCGCTGCCTATCCCCTTCTTCCTGGACAAGGGCCCACACAGTGCATAGGTGGGAAGTAGACCTGCCCATTCCTGGGATTATGGGCGGGCTCACTCAGCTTTCACTGTTCCTGCAAATTAGGTGCAGCCTGTGGGGAGCTCTTGGCTCTATCTATAAAGCTGCAGAAAGTCTTCCTTTTTAAATGCAGAAAGATACCAGCCTCTCAAGCCTTTTCCTGGGTTAGGTTTGTCCAATTGTGGGAGCCATGGCTTGAGCACTGTAAGTTTGAAGACATAGGAGATTCTAGTTAATGTGATGGCCGCAAACTAAGCTCCTCAATAAGCAGGGCTCTTGAGGTAAGCATGTGATGGCCAATGATTGGGAGGTGCTCGTTTGCCCTCCAGTGGCCACACGGTAGAACTGCAGCCTCACGATCACATCTCTGACTCAGCTCACTCTCCAGGTAGACAATGCCCAGGGTGGACTGCCAGGCATCATTGACCTGGTGAAGGCAGGCAGCCAGTCTCCCAGCTACAAAGGCATCCCGGTGAAATGGAAGTTCTACATGGGCAAAGAGCCACAGACCTTTAACTTTTCTTCTGGTATTAGACATTAGGATAAGTGTTTAAAGAGGTCAAAAAACCCAGTCACGCCCACTTAGCTTATAAGCACCAGCCCTGGCCATGTTATATCTACACATGCCAAGTTTTCTCCCCAATACAATCAGACAAGTTTGACTCTTGTGAGGCTGTTAATTTCTGCTAAATCTCGGTTTAGCATATATATGTTTCAAATGTGTATTCATATCCACCTGACAGGTCTGTGGCTTAGATCTCTGGTTGTGAGGTGGGAGTAGGAATAAATGCTTCCCCAGAAAGATAAAGCATGTCTTAACACTGACAGCTGGGAAACAGTGGGCAAGATTCCCAATTCATGAGCCATGAGCTCAGGGACATTTTGTTCATTTCCAATCCTCTAATACTGGCCATGTAAGGAGTTCCACAACATCCATGAAATGAAAACTATAGCAAGTGGATGGAAAAAAATGCTTCTGAGCTTAAATAGTTTGTAAGTACACTGGGGTACACACATGGACATACAGGACACACACACACACATACACACACACACACACACACACTATCACAAGGGGGCAAAGGAAGATACAGCCTGACACACTGTAGGTGGCCAAGGCTACCTGACTGACTCCCCCTTACACACACACACACACACACACACACACACACACACACACACACACACACACACAAACATACTATCACAAGGGGGCAAAGGAAGATACAGCCTGACACACTGTAGGTGGCCAAGGCTACCTGACTGACTCCCCCTTACACACACACACACACACACACACACACACACACACACACACACGCACGCATGCACGCACGCACGTTTCTTTGGTAGGTTCTATTTATTGCACACCCATTGGGTGCAAGGGCCAGCCCCAGGCCCTGGTCAAAGAGTTCCCTGGCGCTAAGAACCAGCTCCACTTTGTGGAGCTCTAAGGGCTTAGAGTTGCTACAAGCATTATTGAAGGGAGGATGTGTGACCCAGCAGGAAGCAGGAGAGGCAACGTGTCAGCTAAAGGGTGAGCAGCAGAGGCTCCCAGTTGGCCAGAAGCCTCTTTGCACACATGGCTGAACAGAGACAATGTGGCTGCTCCCCCAAGCCAGCCTCCTCCTCACAGGCACAGCCCTAAGTCCCTGAGTCTCCAGAGCCTCCCCTAGAGAAAGGCATACCTGGGAAGAAGCCAAAAAAGAAGTACAAGGGGATTTCCCAAGGCAGGGCAGCAAAGGTCTGGGAGCTGCCCTGCGAATGAGAAATAGGTCCTGACATCCCTCAGGAATGCAGTGTTGAGGGGTATTGAGGGTGGAGGTGGGGTGGGGGTGGCTACAGAAGGCAGTGAGAACTCAGGCCTCCAATCTCTACTTCCACTGTCAGGCAGACTCCCAAGGAGAACTGTCACCATGTTCACCCCCTCTCCCTCCACAGTGGTCTACCCTAGAAATGCTACCCTTATTACTCTCAGGAAACAAAGACTCCTTGTTCCAAGTGTTCTCCACAGACCTCTAGAGGCCATCCCCCCACTCCTATTAACCCTGGCCCAGGCCACAGCTCTGCTCTGCTGATTAACAATTAGGCATGCAGCCCTCTTATGTTTGCAGGATAAAGCAGCCAGAAGACCAGAAGCTCGGGGCCCCACGGTATCCCTGAGCCCTGAACCTGCCAGGAGTCTGGTAGAAGGTTGTGCTCTACTGGGCTAGAGTAACCCTGCTTCCTAGGTCACAAGATGCTGCTTAGGAATTTCCAAGAGGTCCTGTTCTATGCTTTGGGGACCAACTCCTGCCAGGTCCCCTAACTCCCGAAGTAAGATTGTTCCCAGTGAGCAGTCTTGGTTAGACTGCCTCAGGCTACCTCAGAAACCCAGGCCCCGAGTCTTAGAGGAGAGAGGACTGCCTCACTCAACCTCAGTCTTGAATGGTTGGGGTTAGGGTGATGGGGGAACTCCCAGGGGGGACAGTGAGCAAGTGTGGCAAGATTAAGGCAGAGCCTTAATCTCTGAAGAGCCAGGAATGGGGACACAGTACAGAGGCACAGATGCCTCATCCTTCACCATGGTCCTGGCACATAAGGCTGCATCTCAGGTCTACCCCGCAGTCAGCATCTGAGGGGGCGACAGCGTCACAGCTGATTGCGGTTCCTCTTGGGAATGATCTTCCGGTAGGTTCTGCGCTCTGAGATGTTACGTTTCACCTTGGCTGTGGTGGGGGCCTCATCCTGGTGCAGGGATGGGCTTGAGTGGGACTTCTTCAGGCTGGGCCTGGGCTCCTGAGAACTATCAGCTTCCTTCCCAAGCTGATCTTCCCACAAAGCCAGGTCTTTCAGAGGGAAGTGTAGGCGGGCCACCAGCAGCTGCACGTACGTCTCATATCGAGTTTTCTGCAACACATACGTAATCACACCATTTTAGCACAGCCCCGACTCCCGAAGGGCAGCTCACAGCTGTTTGAAGCCATGGTGGTAGAGGGATGCCCTAATAGTTCTTAAGCATCTCTATGGAATGAGCCTCCGGGGGTCAACCACTCTTCTGAAAAACTGGTATCTGTGGAACATGATGCTGACAACCGCCATCTGTGTGATACTCCTAAGGTCTCTGAGACTACATCTGCCCATCTAGAAAACCGTCCCCAGTTCACAGCCCCACTGGGCCCTGTCCTGGAAGTTAGCTGGATGTGAATTAGCATGCTTCAAAAAGGGTGAATTAATTGGTCAGTGGACAAAGGGTCCAGCTGGGTTGCGATAGGGACAAGCTGGGTCCTTACGTTACCCAAAGACCTCTGGGAAGTGGGCAATTGTCATCGTGAAGACAGCCAATAACCCACAGGCTGACCAGAGACTCTGAAAGCTAGGGAGAGCTGGGCTGCAGAAGTGCCAGGTAAACCCACTGATGTCCCTTCCTGGTCCCTGGCCTCCACATGCTGTGGGATTCACTCCATTCCTCCATTGTCCCTTGACAAGCCTTCCTTCCTGGTGGCTCTCTGTCCTGATCAGTGCCTTTAATGCTTCTGAAGCTGGTAGTTGGATTAGGCTCCCAGAGTGTGCGCTGATACAAGGCCATGGCAGAACTGAAGGGTGGGGGTGGGGCGGGGAGACTAGAATTAATAAAATCAACCGCAGTTGAGACCATGTGTGAAGACACGTGACAGACAAACCATGCTTCAGCTTTCTCATCTATACGATGAGAATTATAGACTCTCATTACCTATCCCAGAATTGTTAAGTGAGATATTCCTTGCAGGCCAAAAAAAAAAAGCATTAGGTAGTAGTATTAGGAAGGATAATATAGTTTATAGTGTATTCATCGTAGGAAAAGCTAAGTATACTTCTAAAAGGACGAAGTATCCTCTACGTGTTCTTGGGATGAAAGGCAAAGGGTCTTTAGTGCTCACAGACTACACTCCTGTGTTTGCCACTGCATGCAGATGTGTCCCTAAGCCAGGCTTCCTGGGTTTAAAACAGAGGCATCCAGGAGAGGGCGGCAGAGGAGCCAGCCAACAGGCTCTAGCCAGGGCAGGCATCCAGGAGAGGGCGGCAGAGGAGCCAGCCAACAGGCTCTAGCCAGGGCAGGCAGAGCAGGCTGCTCACCTCGTGCTCCAGATACTCCTTCCGTAAGCGGTACTCCTCCAACTCGCGGCTGCGGCCCCTTCGCTCTGGCAGGTTCCTCTGCAAATCCAACAGGTCATCTGAGGCAGCATCCAGGCAGTTCTCGTGGGATCGATGCTGCTCCTCCTGGAAGAAAGGTGAAGGAGAAGCTGATCCTAATCTTCCGCCCCTCGCTGTTCCCTGACTCTTTCAAACTTCTGATCCAGGTTCTACGCAGCCTCTCCCAACCACCATCTGATCATGGGGTGCAGAGTACACCCTTCCCCGCCCCCAGTCTTAGTGCTCCGTTACTTAGGATGCCCGAATCCACCTCTGTCCTCCCTGCACCCCTGGCTAGTTAGGAGAGGCAGTACCAGGGAGCTCTGCGCTGGGCCCATGGGCAGAATGGGCCTCACGAATCTGCGCTGGGAGCCCACTGCAGCTGGAAAGGGAGGTGCTGAGTGTGTGGCAGCCGCCAGGTTGATTCGTGCAATCCAGGAAGCCATTTCTTTGGCCGTGCTGCAGGCAAAGGAAATCATGTGTCCCCAGGGGTGCAGTCCTATCATCTGCCCTCCCTTCGCCTCACACCTCTGTTCCCTAAGGAAACCAAGCTGCTTAACATTAATTGGGGGGGGGCACTGAATTTATCTTAAAGAGGAAAATGTAGGGTGGCAAATGAACATATATCAAATGTCAAAAACAGTCGTTGGTAGCATTCTAGAATCTTCTGTTAATAAACAAGGAAGAGGGTAGTGCATTAACCAAGGGGCTGGGAGGAGTCACTGCGTCCCTCTCCTCCCCCCACTGCCCCGGCACCCCGTACCACTCCAACCCCATCACTTCTCCCAGCACAGTTTTCCTGGTCAGGGCTGGGCCACAGACATTGAGCCTTGCCACTTTTCTCCCACTCTAGCGACTCACGGTGCCTGGAAGAGGTAGAGACGCCAGTCTGCAGTCCGAAGCTGGAAGACATGTGGCTTCTTGGTGTAGTGGGTGGCTGGGCTGGCTAGCGAGTGGTGCACTCCTACAGGCTCATCCATCATATGTCCAACCAAACTCTCCCCGTCCAGCCACTGGCCCTCTCCCTGCCACCAGACACAGGGGCTCAGCGAAGATGTTATCAGCTGCCCATCTATCCCAAAGTACTGGACCTCTCCTTGATGACCCGGGTGGCTGGGTTCTAAATGGCATCAGCAGTTGGCATGCTGCCAGAGTCAGCCTTAAGCTCCCACAGCCTCGGCGGGCTCCCAAGATACCGTCCCCAATCCCCAGTCCTGGGAAGTCAGTGATCTGTGCTGCTGACTCCCTTCCTACCTTGAGGAAGTAGAGGACCATCCCTCTCAGTAAGGTGTGAAACATCTTCCAGCCTCGCTTGCCCCATGGTGCTGTCCCGAGGAGAGACACACACACACACATTAAAAAAAAAAAAAAAAAAAGGTGGGTGCTGATACCACATCCAGACATACTCAGTTCAAGTATGCACCCCTCCCACCACCTCACAAGGAGACACATGAGCGTGTAGAGCGAACCACCACAAGCAAACATGTACAACCAAAACAGACAGAGCAAGTCTCCATGTACAGAGACAAAACCAGAGAAAGAGAACTTTTGCCATAAAAACAGATGCTCTACTGACTTGTAGACAGATGGCCATGCACACCAGCTCTCCCCGGTCCTAGGTGCACATACTTAGGTGCAAATAACTGTACGCAGTCCCATTCTTGCACAGTATGATATGTTTGCCCACTGAGGGAGCACACGGGGAGTCCCCTGAGCATCAGTCTCCCTTTCTTTCTCTTCCTAATGTCCTGGTCCTTGGCCAGAGGGAGGCCTGACTTCCTGTGGTCATCCCTGGGTGTCCCACTTAGCCACCATAGAGTTTCCTTTGTAATTCTAGCTTAGTTTACAGGGATGAGTGCTCTGGTCAGGCAGCGGCCCTGGGAATGAGCCTTAAATATCAACTCTGGCAGATGTCATCCCTGCCGTTCCTTTTGCACATGGTATATTCTGAGTGGATTCTGCAATGCTCTTTGCTCTTTAAGGCATGTGCTCTGACAGTGCAAAAATTCAAACCCTCTTACCTTACATGGTTCCATTCAAGTGCCATCATTTGTCAGAACTTGCCCCCATAGCCAGTCCTCAGAAGCAACTCCCAAAAGCCTTTCTCTCTTCCTGCCCCCATAGTCCCCTTCTACCTTTGACCGAGACACTAGTGTGTTTGTCTAGGTTTTGTCTCACCACAGGGGTGCTGGGGTCTGGGGATAACCAGACCTATTTTATACAGCACTCAGGATGGTAATCCAGAAAAGAAACACAGGTCGCTCATTCTTTTATGTATAGGACAGTATAGGACAGGGTCCCCGCGTAGAGCTCTCCCTACACACTTCTGTCCCCAGCAGCAGACACTTACTCTTCTTGCCATCAGCATCATGATGCATCTTCCGTGCCAGGATACCCTGCTTATAGGTGGGCATCGTGGGGTCCTGAGCCAACTGCAGGAAGGGGCTGCTTATCTTGCCAGCTGAGGGAGAGGGCTGGTCTTTCTCAGGTCTGGCTGCATCTTCTTCATCTCTGGATGGCAGGGGATCAGGGTAGGGATGCTGGTAGGACAAGTACCCTCTGCTTCTTGAGGCACTAGACCCACCCCTTACCAGTTCTGGTTTCACCAGTATTGCCCAAGTTCTTCTGCCCTTCCCCAAACTGGTCCAGTCCCCTGCCTCAGGCACCACCTACTCATAGAAGAACTATGTAGACCCCTCAATCTCACCAGTTCTCAGGTGGGCAACAATGGGTGACAGGGATGGGGAAAGAAGGGGAAGGAAGGGAACTCTCACTTACACAGCCCACTCAAGCTTCTCACTTCGGATAGACCAGTAGAGAGCCTGGAACAGAAGCATATAGATTAGGAGGCAGTCTAGTCACTCAAGTGGTTGATACACATCTACAGGCATATGTACCACCCTTTCCCTCTACCCCATCATAGATGTCCTTCTCCCAAGTAGGTAAGCATTCATGATCCATTTATCCACTTCTCCATTTTTCCATTTCTCCACCCATCCATCCCTGTGCTGGACACTAGAGATACAAGATAGCGAAGTAGCCAAGGTTCTGCTCTGCAGAAGCCTAGTAAATTCAAATCTAGCCTTTTGAGAGAGAGCATGAGTTACCCACTGTTCTGTCCAGGTTTATCTGACAAAGGAGCATTGCTGAACAACACGCCCAATGGTAAATGAATGAATGAATGCTGGGGTAGAACTCTGAAGTAATGTCATAGATGTAGTATCATGGATGCATCTTGCTTGCTTTTGGAACGCCTGGTGTTCCTGGCAGGATAGTTGGGGTACAGGAAACATTCAAGAGACGATCACCAAGTAGATGAAAAGAACCAGTGATCCCATTGCTTATGAAGTGTGTGGGGGCCAGACACAGTGCATGGCCCTTGATGGCTTTCATTTCATCTTGATAATGACATAGTGAGGTGATCATTTTCTCCAGAAACAACCGGAATTGACCCAGGGATAGGCTGCTGAAGACTAGAATTCAAACCAGGAGCATTCAGCTCCCAAACCTGAGATGGGGATTTCCCATACATGGAACTCTGTGTCTCATACATTCAATTCCAGGACAGGACAATACAAGGACACTAGCACTTGTCAGACTTCAAAGGGTTAAACCCTCCTGAGAATGTAATGAAACATTTTCAAATGCATAGAGTATGGTTCTATAGGTACAAGGGTATCAATTTGTACAGACAACAACCCCTGAGATACTACTGATACCACCAGACAGAGACACACAGGCAAACCTCATATTCACAAAGACTTTTCATCCAAGCTGTGTCTAAGCTCTAATTCCCACCTTGGAACTAAAGTTCTAGGCTATAGACAGAGAGAAGAGAGAGGGCCCTAGCCTTGTAAGGAAGCCATACCTTCAGCAGCTCTTTGGGGAAGTTTCCACCATCCTGCAGTCCATTCAGGTTGGTTACAAATTCCTGACAGCTCATGCTCTTTCCAATGTTCTGTGGCCATGGAGAAGTGGGACAGTGTGAATATCCCATCCTTATGTATTCCCAGCCTCTGGTCCTCTCCTCCTGCCTCATGCCACAACCCCCTCCCCCATCCTCCAGACCCCTGCTTCTGTTCTTTGGCTGCTTCCCCACTCCTTACCTGTCCATGTAAGTCTGTGTTAAGGAGCATAATTGCACAGGTCAAGGTGTGTACAGAATCTGCCCCAGAGAGAGGCAAGTAAAGCTCAGTGAAATCTGGACCACACCAGGGGTGAACCCCTCCCCCCATTTCTCTGTAGCCCCAATAGACTCTGGCATCGGTTGCTCAAAGAATCCTGAGGAAACACATGCTGTTTCCATGCCAACCCCAGGTCCTTCCCCAGCCCTACTCCACCCTCCCTCCATACCTACTGAGGGGAAGGCTCCAGGATTGCAGTAATGGAAGCGTTTGGAAAATTGGTAGAGAATTCGTTCCCGCTCCTGAGTCTCTCCACTGAGCACCAGGGCCTGGAGGAAACCACTGCCCAAGAAGGCCAGGATTGAGCAGAGGCACATTCTCCGGGAACTTGGGACCATTGCCCCCACAGCTGTTGCTAACCACCCCACACACCCAACTGCTGCCTCCTCAGATGTAGAAGGCCTTACCGGAGGGCTCGGTCCAGGCTCTGACCTTCGAACTGGAAGAAGGACAAGTAGGCCTCGGCTACAGCCCTGCTGAAGTCATTGCTGCAGAGGGCAATGGAGAAAAAGATGGTGCCAAGGATCAGACTGAATTGTGGGTACAGAGGGGCCCCAGGGTGGCAAGAGCCGAAGAAGAGAAAAGTATGACCAGGCTAGGTGCCAGATCGCAAGATGGCAGCCAGTGTCTAGCCTGCCCCTGCTTCTTGGTTCAGTGTTATCTGTGAGAAGCCAAGTAGAGTCTGGGGTGGGCAAGGGTAGGGAAGTGAGTTAAGGTAGTTAAAGTGAGACTGAGAACAAGCAGGGCTAGCCAAGAATGGGGTGGGGAGATGGGATGGGATGGGGAGGAACCAGGACAGAGATAAGGGGACAAGTAGTAATCAGGCTGGAGGGAAACTAGGGATATGGTCAGGGAAAGAGCAAGAGTGAGTGACCAGCAGAGGTCGCCCATGGGGTACTCCCTCTGTATTGCCTTCCCTTACTTCTTGCGAAGGTGTGCAGCCACTTCGGACTTCCGAAAACCATTGAGTTGATAGAGGCGCAAGGCTAGGTTCCAAGCCCCCTCGTCATTTCTGATGCTATTAGCCAACTTCTCTCTAGATGGTGATGGCCTCCGGCCTTCCTCTGGGGGTATGGGGCTCTCGGGAGGCCTAGAAAAGTCCATTTGTGTCCTTAGACTCACACTTGTGGTTAGACATACATATCAAGTGTCCTCCAAGGCCACAGGATGAAGTGGCCAGAGTTCAGGGTTAGAACTATGACCCTTGGGATCTGGAGGAGCTGAACCCATGTCCTCAGCTTGGAGATACAGGGTCAGAGACAGCCTGGCCTGGCCTGGCCGGGACCAGGAGATCTCAGAGAAGACTTAGAGAAACAAGAGCTACAGGAGTGGAGCCAAGCTGGTGCCACTCTCCCCAGACACTTCAAGCTGATCTCACTGGCGGTGGCAGGAGGAGCCAAGCTGGTGCCACTCTCCCCAGATACTTCAAGCTGATCTCACTGGCGGTGGCAGGAGGAGCCTTTGAGGACCTCAGTGCTGTGCTGCCCACCCTGATTAGGTAATGCGCTGGCCAGTCTTACACCAACTCAGCACAAGTCATTTGACAGGAGGGGATCTTAATTGAGAAAAATGTCTCCATAAGAATCCAGCTGTAGAGAATTTTCTTTATTAGTGATCGATGGGGAGGGCCCAGCCCAGGCTGAGTGGTGCCGTCCTTGGGCTAGTGGTCCTGCATTCTACAAGGAGGTTGAGCAGGGAAGCAAGTTGGTTATCATGGTTTCTGCATCAGCTCTCCTCTCTAGGTTCCTGCTCAGTTTGAGTTGCTGCCCTGACTTCCTTTGATAATGAATAGTGCTGTGGAAATGTAAGCTGAATGATTAGCTATTTCTCCGTGGTTGTTCCTTTCAACCCCATGTTTCTTGGGTCATGATGTTTCATTACAGGACTAGAAACCCTATCTAATACAGGTAGGATTGTTTCTCTCATCTGCAATTTTCCTCGCATGCCTCTATGCCCCAGCCTGAGTCCCAAACCCAACTCTTAGTTAGAGCCACATATGATGTAAGTGTGAGAGTCGGGTTAAGAACAGGGAGCAAGGCTGGCTTTAGGAGTGGCAAGAACTGGGGGAATCAGAGGGAGTTTCTGATTTACCCCTTCCTTGGCTTAACAGCTCTCACCATAAGCCTGGCTGGTGACCCAGGCAAGCTACACCACGGGGAACACCTAAAAGTAAGATTCTCAATCCCAGCCCTACCTGACTCCTGTTCTCCTTACAACCAATGTCGGGTATCCATTCCCTAAGTTACCAGCTAGAACAGGTGTAGAACAGGGAGGCTAAGTTGAGAAACAGCCACTGAGAAATAGCTAATCATTGGAATTCAATCAACAGCCGCCTTCATCCCAACAAGTGGGCCAGTAAGTCGGTGCATCGCTGGCGACCCCTGTTTCCTAAGCCTCTTCCACATCCCATCCCTCAATGGGGCAATCTGTAGAGACCACAAGGGAAAGCACTAATGATGGGGAAAGGTAAGTCCACTGGGCCACTGATGCTGGAGAGATAAAACGGTCAGGTGCTCTTCACATGTAAAGAGGATCTAAATATGATAAAGGGAGTCCTAAAATCTGATTTAACAAAATGATTCAGTCGATAGTGTTGTTGTTAAAATTATGTCCAGCCTGTTTGGAAACTGTATACTGTTAATCAGTGAATCATATGTTATATGTGTTATAACTCTATAAAGCTATATTTAAAGAATGATTTCATGCACTTACTATGAAAAGCCAAGTATAAATGAGAGAGGCAAAGGAAATAAAAATTTGTGCATACTGTTAAATATAGAATTAAATGTTTTACTTATACTACATCTGGTGTCATTTACTCAGGGAAAGTCCAAGTTAGACCTTTCATTTTCTCTGAAGGGTTTGTCACTTTAGGTGAATTGGCTTGCTTTGGCCTGGGGTTGGATTTGTTTTCATCTTTGATACAATGAACTTCCCTTTTCAGATTTCAAGTCTTCTATGGTTTCCTAGCCTTTGAGAGCTCTGGGGCAACTAAGTTCCCTGATTCATGAAGAGGATGGCTCTTTGATGTGTGACACCAACTAACATTCTATTGCTACCACCTAAGGATCCTGGAAATGAGAACAAGGTTTACCCTGTAGTTGCCACGCTATTAGGTCCATGGTTTAACCCCAACTGGCTCCAGTTAGTCTCTTTAATATGACTTCTATTTAGTCATCCAGGAAAAAAAAACCAAAACGCTTTCCTCACTGATAGTCAGAAGGGCTGAAAGCCTTGAGGTAGTATACTGGGACAGGGAGTCACCTCAAAAGGTTTCCTTGTGGACTTGTTCCTACCTGTGGCTGCAGCTCTGAGGTTATACAGGTCCCTGGTTATGGGCTCCAAGATATAGTACCCCAGTCCCAGTCGAGTCTCTCCCTGTTGAGATCCCAGGCAGCACCCAGGCCTAGGCACTTCAGTGAATTTCTCCCACTGACTTCAAGTTCAAAAACAATCTGTGATTTCTACTCATTAGCTTCTACCTGCAATCTTCCAAGCCTTCACAGGGCTCCAGTCAGTCCCCCAAACTTCTTCTGGTCTTCCTCTCCTGGTGTCTAGCTGGGGACATTAATGATTCTGCTTCTGTAGATTTAAGTCTTGACTCTCTATAACTTCCTGTTCTTTATGTTTTTAAACATTTCAGTCTTCTGAAACTATATATATATAACTATATATATAATGTATAAATATGGATATATAACATATCCATATAACATGGTCATAGGGATCGAAAAAAGCACTAGCACATTAAATTCAATGTCCATTTCTCATGCTCCGCCCAAAGCAGGGAGCCAGCCGTACTGAGACTCACCCTTCTGCAGAAGCCAAGTGAACATGGTGCTGGGTGACTGAAGCATCTTCACTTCTGGATGTATCTTCACACTCTGCCTCCTGCATCAGGCTTGGGAATTCCTCTGTCTCATCTTTCTTCAGGGAACTCAATTCTGATTTATCCTTCTCCAGGAGCGAAGGGTGTGAGGTATCTTGTGGCCACTTGGGGCTATGGAGCTGAACCTGTGGACTGCTCTCCTGAGAAGACACAGGACTGGGCCGGGGTCCAGAGCCTCTGCCCCCAGATTCTGGGCAGCTAGGCTCCAGTAAAGATGCTTGGCTCCCCCAGGGGGCCAAGGTGCAGAGCATGGGCTCCTGGAAACAGCCAGCATCCCTCTCACCTGCAGGAGAGCAGGAATGAGCATGCTCAGGGCAGAGTCAGGAAAGCAGCTGTCTCCTGCCTCCAGACCTCCTCCCTCAGGTACCTGCCTTGCACCAGGCAGGATATCCTGTCCTGCAGCAGACACTGATCTCTCCTTGTCTGTCTGGTAGCAGTGTCCTGGACTCTAGTTCCCCAGACAGGTCAGGTCTCAGGACCTGCTGAGCCAGTAAGAAAGGCTGTGTCTTGTACATAGCTCTTCATTCTATAAGCATTGGGAAGCTCATTTTATATATGAAGACACAGAAGAATTAATCCTAAGCACCTCTGGCTCTAACACAGTACAATGAATCCAACAAGAACCTTTGCTTCACTCCGAATCCTCCCCCCAGCCTCTTCAGTTTCCTAGGTCCCTACACTGGATCTCACCTCCGTCCTGGGAGATAAGAGGCTTCTGGGGCCTGGAAGGATCCTGCAGGTCCTCAAGTAAGGGTGGGGCCAGGTCAGAAAGGCTTTGGGGTGTCTGTGAGCCCTGGAGACAAGAGCAATGAACAAAGAAGAGTGGAAGGAGCTGAAGCGAATGGAAGTCCTTCCCTCCTAGGAGTCTTTCCTCCCAGACCCCATGGACAATAGTCTGGATCCTCAGTTCAGAAGAACAACAGTATATGGAAGAAGCGCTATAGCCTAGGAGCCTCAGAAATCCGTGGGTTCATGGTTCTTCACAGACGGAGAAGTTAGGTGCAGGGGAAAGAGACTCACCCAAGGCTGTACAGGATGTGTTGTGGCAGGTCTAAGGTCAGATCCAAAGTTATCTGATTCCTGGATCAATTCATGGTCTACAGAGGGTGCTTCAGGTGAGCCAGGGCCAACATCATCTTCCCAAGAAGTCTGAAATAAGAGACCCTTGAGCTGCCCGCGAAGTCATCCCAGGCTCCTTCCCACTCCCCATAAAACCCTTCCTTCTCACAAGTTGCTCAGGGCCACACATGGGGCTGCTCCCAACCCGGACGGACTGTGTTATAGGAAGGAAAGAGTCCCAGGCTTCCCCTGAGGAGGTCCTAGACAGGCATCTCCAAAGAGCAGACGGCAGTGCTCTGACCACCATTGTTTTTTAGGAGTGGAGAGATTAGAAGGTTACAGCCTTCTGTCATTTGAGTTCTTCTTATCTCTAAAGCAGAGAATTTCTGGGAAAACTGTCCCCCTGCCTGTCTCACATAACTTGTGACAAACCCTGATTGATATCAAGGCTCCTATGTCATTGTTCTAACAAGGGCCTGATCTACTGACCCTGTACAACAGGAAAATGAAGGATCCTGAGCTAAAAGAAACAAGATATTGAAATCTCTCAAAAGAGTGGACAGGACTCCTAAAATAGACAGCTCTCTGGTGTGACAAAGGTCAGCTTAGGTTACTCTGTGACATTTGGGGATGCCTAGGAGGTAGGAGAGAAGATCCCAGAGTCTCTTGGAATACCGTGAAGGGAGAGGTTGCTTGTTCTCCAAGCCAGTCTATCTAGCTCCTTGGAGCTGGTGACAGAGAGATTACTGGCCTCACTTGCATCTGAGTTCTAAATGACATTATTGTACTGATAAAATGTCCCATTATTCTGAAGTCTATATTAATCAATCTTTGTGTGTGAGAGTATATATGTGTATGTGTGTATCAGTGTATGCATGTGTGAAAATATATGTTTATCTGTGTGTGTAATTATATATGTGTATCTGTGTGTGAGAGTATGTATGTGTCTGTGTGTGTGCCTGTATATATGTTCATGCCTCCCTCCCTCTCTCTCTCTCTCTCTGCGTGTGTGTGTGTGTGTGTGTGCTTTTACGTGAGCGTGTGGAACATGTAGAAGACAGAGGTTATGGCCTCCTCTGTTGCTCTCCCCCTTTCTTTCAGGTGGAGCATCTCGTACTAAACCTGGGGCTTGCTACTTTGGCTAGCCTGGATGGCCATTGAGCTCCTGGGATCCCCGGCTCCACTCTCTTATCTGCAGTGTTGGGTTTCAGGCTGTACATTGACAAACCCAGCTTTTATTTGGGTTCTAGGGATTCAAACCCAGGTCCCCAAGCTGGCGCACACACACACACACACACACACACAGGTCAGTTTGCTGTTCTATTAGCTCAGATCTCCCAAAACGCTACGTTCTAAACAGTGTCCTGTGCCTCCTGAGGAGGCCCTCCCTGTCATGTCCCCACACAGCCCTCGGCTGGCTTCCTCAGCTAACTTACCTCACCCACCTGATCAGGAGGTACTGTGGGAGCTCCTTCAGTGGATCCTAAGGCCAAGCAGGGGTGCATCTTATAGGAAGGCACAGGGAATGGAGGGGTGGAGCACCCACTATGGTCAGCAGTGTTGCTCCCCAAATCCAGATCATTTTCTTGCCTCCAGAGCCCTGTGCCTTCTTGGAGAGGAGAATCCAGGGTTTGAGGCCTATGAGGCCAGGTCTTCATATCTAGGTGGGAATTCGGGTAGCCCCAGGAAAAGCATTCTCCTTCAGTGCTGGTGTCTGAGCAAGGGCTTTCCAGGAAGAGGGGATTATCAAAGAAGATGCTGTCCTCCTCAGCACCCCACTCAGGGGAGGAGCCTGGCATTTTCTTCTTTGGCCAGGTCTGGTTCTCTTCCTCAGACCCACTGCTGTCATCCCCAGAGTCTTCATCCTCCTTGGGCCGACTGGGTTTCAGGCCCACATCACCAAGGAAGTCCTTAGAGGGCGGTGGGATACAGCATCTGAGTCCTGCTTTGAGTCCCTCTGTTTTCTCTAGCTCCTCCTCCAGGTCCAGGACACACATCTGGGCCTGCAGGATGCCAGCCCAGAATACCACCTGGGTGGATGAGCTCCGGTTCTGCTGTGGACTCCCCAGAGAGCTGTTGTCCTCTAGTGACCTCCGTGATGCTGGGGCCTGGCTGGCCTCCCCATGCACCAGGCAGTTTCCCAGGTGACTGGGCTCCACATCAGATTTACCATGATGAGCATCAGGCCTGGCAGATTCAGGGGGGTCAAATGGCCAAGTATGTTCCTGGCAAGGTTCAGAAGGGCCCGGATGGCCACGTATTTCACTTGGATATGCTTCTGGATGGGGCTGTAGGTTGTCTTCCAAGCAAATATTGAGAAATTCCATGGGTCTGAGGTGGTCCCCCATCATCCACAGAGTGACAGTTGAGCAGAAGCCCTTGGTAGCACCTGTTTTCACAATCCCATTTCATGAATTATTAGGTCCACAAGCCAAGGTAGGAACTGGAAATCCACATCTAGCCTGTAAATGCACAAAGTGAGTGCATAGGAGATGGACCATAATCCACTCAAGACCTATGTCCAAAGTGCTAGACACATTCAGAACCCACACCTGGGACATCTACTAAGGGACATTGCTACCCTGTGAGTCCTGCTATGAGGAAGGGTGTAGCACACATGTCATGTGGCCTTACAACCTCAAATTGGCATCAGAATGCACTTGTTCCAAAGACACCCAGCAGTTGGCCGAAGGGTTCCAATGTGGCTCAGCATAAAAAGAATGCATGGGTATCAGGCCTTTCTCTTGGGATTAAGAGAATGGAGAGACAGAAGTAGGTGTAGCAGGAACAGCTAGAGTACCTAAGGGCACATGAGAGCAGCAGAACTGGGAAGACATATAAGCCAGAGTGTGAAGACTCAGACACAGCCTATAGAGGCAAGGAGAAAGGAACAAGCTCACGGGAGCAGCAGGCACCAGGAGAGCAAGGCCACAGCCTGCCTCCTCCCTCAGAGTATGGGTCCTGTTTGCAGGCCTGCACAGTTCACAAGGCCAGCTCATTAAGTGGCTTCCTTATGTGCTATGCACAGTGGTGCAATGTAAGGCAGAAGCCCTACAATGTTCCCCACTCCCTCGGCCTTGTGAAGGACAAGCTCTAGCCCTCTGCTCCACCAAGGAGCATAGTGCTTGTTTCATGAAGTGGAAAGTCTTGACTTCCAGAGAGGGCGAGACCAGAAAGAAAGCAGTAGCCATGTGTACCCGAGGCTTCGAATGCGAAGAAACTTTCTGGTAAATCATTCCCTGTGGTAGTGGAGGTGGGCCCTCCTCAGATGCAGCCAAGGAACATGTAGGGATATTGCTGAGAAGCAGGACTCTCCACCATCTGTGTGAAACACAAGCTTACAGGGCTGCCAGAATGGCCCTGATTCCTCTTAGTGACTGGCTTGTTTTAATCTACTGGATGTTGACATTCAGGATGAACCCTGTTTCCCTCTTGTGCCAGCCCCAGGAAGTACAGAGGTACAAGGATGTATGACATACATGCCTTTCCAGCATTAAACACACCCAGGTTCCATCAAATATTTCCTTACGTCTCACTTTCTTCTACTATAATTTTGTCTTGAAGACTGTAGGCGTGCCTGAAAGTTCCAGACACAGTGGGGACAGCGCGTGTGAACATGTGAGCTGAGCTCCCAATCCACAGCTCTAGTTGAATCTCATACAGACAAGAATGACAGATCCACCTATGCCCAAGTAGCTCCTCTTCACTAGCACACACACATCCTGGCACTGGAAGACGACTGTGCACTTCTTGCCTTTCTGTCACACAGACAAGGAAACCAGAGCCCAAGCCTTAAGGACTCAGAGCTGGAAAGAGAAGCCCAGGTCTGACTTTAGACCCCCTACCTTTTAATGCACAACTTCTGCAGCCTTCTCTGCTGAGGGAACTTCCCCTGTGCTGCAGGGGATGCTGCTCAGCTGGTCTCCCTTAGCACCCCCCCTCTTTGGAGCCTCTCCCAGGACCCAGACTTCACACTGGGTTCCTATTCTCTGGGCAGGTGGTAAAGTGGGTGAGATGGCTGTACCTGAAAGCCACAGGGGGCTCAGTTCCTCCATGCCAAGCAGTAGAAAGTATGGGGTGAATAAATGACCAAAGGGCTTGGGGTCACCCCTCCTCACCACTGAGAGCTGAATAGATATGCCAAGGTTGGATGGCATTTATGGACTATTTAAGGTCACCTAAAAGACATAGCTTTTGCCTGTGAGTGTCAGAGAGAAATGGGGTGGGGCTAATCTTCTAAGTCTCCTTCTAAAAGACCCTGAGAAGTAGAGTCCCTATGTGGGTTTTTTCTTTTTACTTTGTTCTGACACCATGTCCCATACTTTATTACAAACCTGGAGTTCCTCGATGACAAGAAAGCTCTGAATTTTTAGTACCTGGGAAAGGCTTCTGACCAGGCTTCAAGTCCCTCTATTATTCAGAGGGACTCATCCCCTCCCAAAGGTAGATTTCAGAAAAGCAGAGGCATTTTCTATACTTAACCACAGCTCTGAGTCAGATGGACTGAAATTGGTCTTGCCTGTCAGTCTTCTCCAGGAACTGTAGACCGTCCTTCAATCTCTCAGCATATCTCCAGGCCCAGATAGTTAGAGAACTAACAGCCTCCAGCTTGGCACTAAAACCTATCCTAGGGGAGGAGGTCATTGGAGCCTGGGCCATGAACTGAATGGCTTTGCTCTGCCATGTGCTTCCACCATGATGTGATGTCTTGCCACAAACCAAAACGGTGCGGCCATCCATCCATGAGCTAGAACCTTCACAACTGTGACCCAAAACAGTCTTCTCTTTATAGGTGTTTTTCTCAAATATCTGTCACAGTGACAGGAACCAATATGAGATACACTCTTATGTTAACAACTTCCCTGAATTATGATCACTCTTGGATCTGCCTGGCAGAAAGGATCAAGTGCACCTAAGATCACCATGGAGGAACCATGTTAAGGCCTCCTCAAGTAAACAGACTAAAGGGCACAGTGACTAACTAGGGAGTGTGGTACACACTGAAGCTTGAGGGAAGGATGGACAGAAGCTATCTGCTTATAGCTGCTGGAGGAGGCGGCAATGCAGCCCCACCCTCCCTCTCTTACCAGACCCCAAGACAGAGCTTCATACTCCCCTCCTCTTCCCAGCTAAACCCATATCCCTGTGTACCTGCCTGGCTCCTTTCCTGTGTGTAATCCCTCCTCTTGTCCCCCCCGACCCCCAGACATCACATCACATCTTAATGTGTCTCAGCCTCTAAATCCCATCTAAGCATGTAGCCAGAATGATTCACATACTCTCATTACAGAATTTGTTTGACAGGACACGTGTGATCTTAGAAATAGGAATGGGCACCAAAGCCTAGAAGGAATCCCATGTGTCTCTTTTCAAGTAGGTACTTATACATACATGCATACATATATATACACACATGCATACATATATACATGCATGCATGCATAATACATACATGCATACATGTATACATATAGATAGACAGACATGCATACATATATGCATAAATATATACATATATTCATACATGTATGTATGCATACACACAGACATGCATACATACATGCATATATACATACATGCATACATACACACAGACAGACAGACATGTAGGTATACATGCATACAGACATACATACATGCATGCAAGTACATAAAACAGCAATGGTGGAATATATTTGGGGCTACCATGGACACCATTGAATATTAGGTTTTATAGAGTTTGCTATCCTAGAAGAAAGACAGTGTTCCTCACTGGAATTTTTCAAAGATAGAGAGTGGGGAGGGGAGGATGAGAGAAACTATAATTTTCTAGAGATCAAAGAGGAGAGGGCAGATCCCTGAGGTCTTATATCTGAAAGACCTAGGGAGAGAAGGGTCTAGGGGGCCAAGAGAAATTGAGGAAAAGGGATGGGGGTGGGGTGGGAGGTGGGGGGAAGAAAACTCAAACCTGCTGATTGGTTGGTATGCGGTTTGACTGGACCAAGATTCTTTTAAAACAATTAAAGTCAACCTGACTGCATTCCACATTTGGTGTTCAGCTCTCAGTGTTTGCTCAGAAGACTCTTGTTGCCTGAAGTCAGCATGGGGAATTCTTGCTTCTCCTTCAATTCAAATTCTTGGGCTCCTGTTCACCATGGAGTCTCTCAGGACTGGGGTAGGGGCTTGTGTTCTCTTCTGTCCTACCCATAAATGCCTTGGAATGGTATCATTATCCTTTAGTTCAAGTGGATCAAAAAGTTTAAGACTGGTTTTGATCTGAGACGTTCAGGATCTTTCTAGGAGATCCCTGAGGTTCTAGAGCCTAAAGGTGAGCTTCAGTTCCTAGAGGCCAGGATATGCGGAGGAGGTGTGAACATACATGATGGGGTAGCTAAATTTAGTGGATAAGCATGTAGGAGAGCTGGACACATAGATAATAGAGTATTTGTCTGTCATGTGCAAGGGCCTGGTTAATACCCTATATATATTGTTTCCAAAAGAATGAAAAACAAAACAAAAAACAAAACAGAACTCCAGCACTCCCACTATCTGTGACATGCTTGAAACACCCTACTAATTTATCAGAAGTTCAAATTTAACTGGGTCTTCTGTATTTTATTTGGCAACCTAACGCCATGGGAGTGGGTACAGAATGATATCCAGGCCCTGCGAATAGGTTACTTACTTATCCAACTGTACAGTTCTTCAAGTACCCCATAGGTGAGGCAAACAAAAGCACCCACTTGTCTCTAGCGAAAAAACTAAGGTTTGCAGGGTTTTCTAGCTCAGCCAACAGGTGAGAGAGCTGGGGTGTAAGGCTTCCCTAGACAGACTCTCATCTCCCACCCACATGTCAGCATGAGCCTGAAAGGATGGGTTGGGTGGCCATGCATTCAGGAGGTCATCGGAAGGGTTTAGTCCTTTCGATGGCCATCACAGCTGCCCTAGCAGGGTGAGTATCGAGACCAGCCTTTTTACCCATGGATGAAGATGAAAAAGGCACCTCTTAGACAGAAGCAGGCTAGGAACAAGAGAGCAGAGCATATGCACACCTTAAGCATGCATCTAGAATTTTCTCCCCACCGCCTTAGTTCAGTGAAATCGCCTCCACCACGTCTCACATGGGTGAGCTTATTGTGTTTGTGTGAGGATAACTGGGGGAATCAGTTCTCTCCTTCCACCTTGCGGATTCCAGGGATAGAGATCTGCTCTTTGGCCTTGAAGGAATTCTCATCTTGGTTTCCGAACAAAAGCTTCAAGGAATGGGTTCAGCAAGACTATGTCTCACCAGATGGGTTCTACTGCCTTCAAAACAAAGTAGCCCTCCATTTTTTCAGAGTTCTGTGGTGCTCAGGAAGTTTAAGGACACAGTCTGGGTGAGACGGAATGTCTTTGCAAACCAAGAAAAAGATCTAGTGTTCTAGTGTTCTAGAACATACAGGGGGAGGAGTGACCAGGCAGGTAGGAAAGAGAGCAGCACCATCTTCCTGTGCACCCTCTGTCCCAGTCTTGGGCTCTGCGAGTCAGGTAATTTTCTTCTCTCTCTCTCTCTCTCTCTCTCTCTCTCTCTCTCTCTCTCTCTCTCTCTCTCTCTGTTTCTTATGTATACGAGTGCTCTGTCTTCACATTAACCCAGAAGAAGGCATTGGATCCCATTACAACTGGTTGTGAGCCATCATGTGGTTGCTGGGAATTGAACTCAGGACCTCTCTCCAGCCATTTCAGGCAATTTCACCAGGAGGACATTTTTTAGGGAGAATGTTTCAGGGCTCAGCTGCATATCTAGCTGGTGGAGAGGAGTGACACAGGGACCAGGAGGTCAGTCCCTCTTACCCTACCCTAGAGCATCAAGAATGCGTTTTCTTTTAGTTTTCACTACAAGGTCGTTAAATGTATATACTGGCCTCAAATTCACCACCCTAGCTGGCCTCAACCCTAGCTGGCCTCACCACTCTAGCTGGCCTCAAACTCACGGGAGACACTAATGCCTCTGCCTCTGCTATGCCAGAGTTACAGAAGTGCTCTGACATGCCTGGTTTATATGGTGTTGGGGATTAAACCCAGGGCTTTGTGCATGCTAGGCAAAGACTTCCAACTGAGCAACATCCCTAGTCCAGCACTGCTTTTGGTCTTGCAGGGCAGAGGGAGCAAGAGGATACCTGGATTTGCTTTTTACTCTTGACTTAAAGATCCAGCTTTGTATTCTAGCTTAAGAATGTGCAACTGAGTACAGAGACAAACTGTACTGGGGAGGAAGGTAATAGCCTGGACCAGGGTGACAGTGAAGAATGATGATGGGGGAGTTCACAGGTTATATTCACATTTTAACTCTACAATTGACTAGCTCCAAGACAAAGGGGAATGT
This sequence comes from Rattus rattus, assembly GCF_011064425.1. Classification (NCBI taxonomy): domain Eukaryota; kingdom Metazoa; phylum Chordata; class Mammalia; order Rodentia; family Muridae; genus Rattus; species Rattus rattus. The sequence goes on from NC_046158.1 coordinate 12,829,520, forward strand.
CACCAGGTCCCTCAGCTGTAGAATAAAGAACGCCACTCAGCAGGTTTGCAATACAATGGGAACTGGTCTGAGCACAGATTCTGGGACTGGTTCTTGGGAGGTGCTCAAGAAATTGTCTTGTCTTCTCAGCCTAATTCTGTGATTGTGCCATTCACACAGAGAAGCAAAAGTAAATAACACACACACATGTGCTCTCTCTCTCTCTCTCTCTCTCTCTCTCTCTCTCACACACACGCATACACACACACACACACACGCACACACACACACACACACACTTCCTTGTCAGGTTCATCCAGATCCACATACTGTCAGCCCTCAGCCCTGTGTCTGGAACATCCAATGCACCACATACTCCAGTTTAAATTTCCAGATTAAGCGAAGCAGCTGGCTTCCTTCCTTTCAGCCTATAAGAGCCCTGAGCCTTCCAGAGGCATGGGAGGTGAGCGGCTTTGTCCCTGTGTAGCCCAGGTGGCAGCAGTGTCCCCAGGGGAAGGAGCCACAACAAATGGAGTTTCTTGGCATGGAGGGGCAGGACTGGTACCTCTACCTCAGCTTGGGCCCAGAGCAGTGTGAGAACTGACTAAGGGAGGCCCCATCTCCGGCTCCCAAGAGAGCTTTCATGCAAAAATGTAGGGGGTAGGCCCCATAGCCCATGCTGAAAAACAGCTGAGGCTCAAAAAAGAGAGCAAAAGAGTGACAGGGGTGGGAAGAGGGAGCTGACTTAAATCAAGGCTGGGGAACAGCTGTGGCCTGGAAAGGCAAAGGACCCCTAAGAGCTCAGGCCAAGCCTCTCCTTCCTCATACCCCAGCATCTGGGCAATGATCCATATACCAGTAGTTCCAATCGATGGATAGCTGGAGGGGTGCTGTGAGGCTCCACTGTCCTAGAGAGCTGGGGACATGCCTACTTGGAGTCTATATTTTCAAGGTAGGCTAAGGTCTAAGAGTTCTGGTGTTGATGGGTTGACTTTCTTAGCCCCTTTAGTAGAAGAATGACTCTAACTGTGGAATTTTAGGCCCTGAAATATGAAAGCAGGAACTGAGGACCAGTTTCGAGGGACAATAGGCCTTACAGTGTCTCACAGAGGGACACTTTTGGGAGTGACATAGTTCCTCTTACACATCAGGAAAACAGACCTAAGTCAATGGCTAAACAAGTTGAAGGCTGTTTCCTGCTTCTAACGCTAGTCTTTTGGGTGGGACCTGAGTATAGTGTGGGGCAGGGAGCACCTTAAGGCCTGAAGCCCTGACTCCATTTTGTCAGAGGCCACACCCAGTGCTGATCCAGCACCCTCCTGGGACTCCAGGGTCTACAGTCAGGGCAAGCTGAAACCACAACCACGACAGTCATGTGGACTCCGGCGGGTTGCCTTGGCCCTTCACCTTATATCTTACAGAGTTCTAGAGGCCCTAGTGAAAGGAGGGGGATGCAGACATCAGAGATAGAGTTAGATAGAGTTAGAAGTTGGCAGTGTAGAGGAAAGGTAGGGGGCGGCAAGGATCTAGCGAGGTTAGGCTCATGTCAGGTACACAGGCAGCTATCAAGCCCAGAAACCTGTCTCCATCTGGTGTACCAGTCCCTAGCCCAGGCCATGAGGGACCATAAAAACTCTATTTTATTATCCCCTAACCCAGATTCCCCACCCCCGCCCCCACCCCGTAAGCCCACTTAGCTCACCTTCAGGCTCTCCTGATCCGTTCCCCCTGCCCCAGGAACTTACTGCTGCATGGTTCCCCCGCCTGCAAATGTGGCGACTGAAGCTTCCGACTTCCGCTCCCCTCACCACCGTGACACATAACCCTCCCGCTCCCCAGGGCTCCCTAGCCCTCAGAGTAAGTAGCTCAGTACCTCACACTTCCTGCCCACAAAACAAGGGCCTCCACTTCTGGCTCCAGCGTCTCCCAGGGCCCCCAAACGCTATTTATGTGCCTGCTCCTTGAAAACCACTACCCTGGAGCACCTCCCCAGAAAGAACCTGCCACAGATTGTCCTCCCCACAACACCAGGGCCTGAGAGAAAGGGGAAGGACAGGAGGCCTGGGCTGTGAACGGCTCCGCCTCATTCCTCCCTGAGGGTTTACCCCAGGTTCTGCCTCTGCCTCAGCTTAGTTGTGTGGTTCCCCCACCCCCACCCCACGGGTTAGCAGTGGGAGACAGAAGGGCCTCAAGTCAAGCATTTTTTTACATAGAGCATTTCAATTTTTATATGGTTATGATAATGACACCTAGAATATTATCTTAGAGTTACCAAAGGGTTCCTTAGCCAATTCTCACTCTGACTTTATAAAGCATGACTGCTTCAGTCATTGTACAGTTCCAGCTGCTGCTTCAGGTTGCACACATGGGACGCTGCAAGGCTAGATCCAAGCCAAGCCGTTAGAACGCATGAGCTGATCAATGTCTATTCCCAACAGCTGAGTTCTACACAAGTCCCTGGGACGGGCTGCCATGCTTAGGAGTATGATACAGAGCCAGGGACGCCACACCTCGGGTAAACAATCCATATCTTCAGTCCTTAGCTCCACCATTTTTTCTGCTGAGGATCCTGTCCTACCAGGCCACCCCAGCCACAGCTCTCACATACCCATTACCTTCCCTGGGCTCTCTTTCCAGGCCTGCCCACACAGTGGTGCTGTCAAGGCCTCAGCCATGGGCCTTCTTTCTGCACAAGGCCTGCATTGAAAGGGCATGGCTGTTGGTCAGCCTCCTCCGGCTGTCCTTTTACAGATGGAAGGAGTCCATGAGAGGGTTTACCCAGCCAGAATCAAGAACTCCTCTGGGTGTGGAGTCTTGAGAATTCTGTTCTGGGCCCGTTTTGCCCCAGGCACATTGCAGCTCCATACAGCCCAAGACTAGGTTTAGGGTGGTTAGTGTGCTGATAGCAGAGGGTGGGGCAGAGGGTAGGGCTTAGATGCTTGAGTCCTCCTTCCCGTCCAGAGAGCTTCTGATGCAGGGTTGGGGTGGGGAAGGGAAAGAGAGGTGGGGCTAGGCAGGGGTTCTGCCCAGGAGCCACACAAGAGGAGGATGAGCAGCCTGCTTTAGGCCTAGACCTGCAGGCTGCTGCTAAGGTAGGACTTAGAGAATGAAAGTTTGTCAGCTTCAGGTAACTTTCATGTATATATCAGATGGCCCTGGCAGGCTCAAACCACCTACTTTGTAAGATTCGCAAGTGGAGTGCACAGCTTAATCTCACAAACACCTCCAGTTCAACATATCCTGGCTGATCTTTTTCAGTCCTTGAATTCAGGAGTATTCAGAACTTTACAACTCTCCGCACAGTTGAGTAAACCTGAAAGTGAAATATATCAATCACCTAGAAGCAAACCTCTTCTCAGGCTCTAGACTTGCCTCTGACCTGCAGCGCTCCAGCCAGTGTTTCTGTCCTCACTACAAGTTGCTGGTCAGCCAGGAATAAAACGTGCTGCTGGTTCACATGGAGTTGCCAATCTAGAGACAGAAAATAAGCAGGCACGCTGGCTAACCAGCATCTGCCCATAAAATGTCTAGACTGCTGGGAGGAAGGGGTGGAGAAACCAGGGAGGGGGCAGGGTGAGCTCACTCACTGCCTCCTGCCTCAGAGGTCAGGGACACCCTGCTCAGAGATATAGTCTATCTATATGGATTGGGCCCAGTGGGGAAGAACCCTGTAGGTGCAGGTCTAATTCCTTCTCTAGAATGGGAAATGTCTTATGTCAGTGGGCCTGGCACTGGAAGAAGTCCAGGATCTGTAGAGGCAGGACCTACCAGAGTGGACTGGGTTCTCCAACTGTGGACCAAGGTGTATTTGAAGTTGGGAGTTGAGGGCCAAATAAGTATTTGCTTATGAGTTTATTTTAGTATCATTTGTCTACTAAGTGAAGAACAACCATCAGGGGCTACCTAAGAGGAAAACCCCCGTTAGGTGGCTTTGGAGATGGAGTAGGGGACCAGATAAGGGAGGACACTGTCTTGGACAAGGTTGATAATGGCATGGGAACAACTGAGAAGCCTGGCTGCTTACAGATGGGAGATATGAAGGTAGGAGGGAAGTCAAGGGTAGCTTCCAGACCTCAGCAAATGCCAGCAATGGCATTTTCGGACATGGAAAAACCCCAGGCAGGGAAGCTCCTGGGAGATCAGGAGTTTGAGTTTATAAGTATTGGGTTTAGCTATCTGTGGAATTCAGGCAGGCAACTGAACACATGCCTGGAGTTTAGGGGCTGGTGTGGCCCCAGAGCGGTATCTGAACCAGGCATGGTGGGGCCCACCAGGATGGGAGGAGAGGGCTCTGTAAAGCAGACTATCGAAAGGTAAGAGAAACAGAAGACAGCTGGAGAGAGGAGGTTGCTTCTGAAGGAGGAAGTGGTTGACTGTTCTGAGGCTTGTTGGATTGTCAAGAGCAATAAAAAGGAAAGTGAGCCTTCATCAAACATGGCCACTGAGAGTTTACAGACAGGTGACATTGAGAGGGGACAGTTGAAGCAGATGGCCATAGTATAAGAGACTGGAGGTGAGCAGGGTTGTCTTATTGACTGGGGGCTCCGCCTCCTTCTCAGTGGCCCTTAGCACTCTTAGATCCCTGAAGCTGGTTGGATGCTACCTAGGCAGTCTGCTGCCTCCTTCCTTGGTCCCAGGTTCAACTCATCTATGGATCAACAGCCTTCCCTGTGACCATGAAGTACATTCATTTGATGGCAGAGTGCCTGACCTAAACTGTCCCTCCTCCATTTGACTGATTGTTCATCTCTTTCCTAATCACTTCGGAACAAAGGGAAATCTATATCTCCCTCACCTTCGAGGCCATGGGTCATGAAGGACTTCCCTGACTGCTGGAGTCCTCAGTCTGCACGCTTGTCTTGTAACTTTTATCTCCTGATATTATATGATATCATATATCATATCCTGATATTATATGGGTGGAGGATCCCTTGGTGGAGGCCAAAAAGGCCTCCAGCTGGAGGGACATTATGGCCCCTGGTCCCAGAGTCTCAAGTAGTGAGCTCTACTTCCATCATCCTTCTCCCCCAACTCATGGAGTCTCTCAAGTCCATCATCTTCTCCAAGAACCCAAACACATCCTGACCATGGGGCCTGCAGCCCACACAGCCCACAAAGCCCAAGGCATGTAGCATTGACGGAGTCTTCCGAGCCCCTGAGATAAGCTACTTCCTGTTTGTCCGCAAAGGAAGCCCTTCAGCACAGGTGGTTGCAGTGAGCTCCTCTTAAATGTGGAGCCCCTCATGAGGCCCAGAGGGAGGAGAGGGAAACCCTGACTTATTGCCACATTCTTTCCTGAGCCCCCTATGCACAGACTTTTGCAGAATTCACCAGACTTTCCTAAGGCACTGGCCCTTTCCCCGGAGAGCCCATGGATGAAGTATGATTGTCCCCATGCTCCAGGCAGTTGAGGAGACTGGGGATCAGAGTAGTTACTGATAATCAATAACACTGCAGAGCCCAGCAAGTACCCATCCTCTGTCTTGCTGCCATCTATATGCTATGGAAATAGGCATTGCAGTACTGAGGTAGAGGGCAGGCCTCCTCTCCAAGCCAGTGGGTCTCCCATGTTGTAACCAATCTTAATCTCAAAACTAAGGCTGGCTGGCCTGAAACGCTGAACGTCTGGGCAAGTAGCAGACAGAGTGACAACCAGCACTTTCCTTTAGAGAAGCCTTGATATAAGGCAGCTATGTGATCTAACTGCAGGCAGAGTCATGTTCCTCACCACCAATGTGAGCTCTGCAAGCATGAGTCCTCAGAAAGGACAGAAAGGAGGACACCAGCCTTCCCAGATCTCTGTCTGGTCAGGAAGTGGGTTCCCAGGGATCAGAGCAAGGAGCTGGAGGAGGGTGGGCCAAGTCTTCAATTGCTAATACCCAGCAAGGGCTAAAGGCACTACCACCAGCTTGCTTGTGGCTTAGATTGGGGCCAGGGGTGGGGGTGGGGCATCTCTCAGAGTCAGGACAAAGGATGGGGTAAGAATCCACAGGTGATGTCAACCTCCAACACATCCACTGGTATCCGTGCACCGTCAGCTTCCTGACTTCTTCAGGAAGTGATTGTGAAAGGGGGTGTGGATGGCAGGGCCACAATCCCAGCTACTCAAGAGGCTGAGAGGAAGATGGACAGTTTAAGACACACTTGGGCTATGAAGCAAGTTCAAGGCCAGCTTGAGCAACTTAGTGAAGTATTATCTCAAAAAACATGAGTAGACTGTGTATGTCTCAGCAGCAGAGCGCTTACCCAGCCTGCCGTTCAGTCCCTTGCAAGAGGTCCAAAAGCGGGTGCCTCAGCGCCTTACTCCAGGTCAGGTGACCCAAGGAAGCAGTCCTATCCCTGTCTGGTCAAACCAAAGACCCTTTGTATCTGTGGACAGGTGATCCTGGGCAGAGCACCCAAGCCAGGGTGCCCAGACTTTCCTTTGCCCCTCATGAAAGTTCATTCTTTCTTTCCCCCAAGGGTCCCTTCCCTGTCTGCCCTCAACTCACAGCTAGGAGATTTTAGGATGAGCACTTTTCCCACAGGTACTTGTCATGGGTCTGTCCCTCTCATGTGGTCAGTGAGTGGTCTCCACAGTTGTCTACCCTCCCTCACTGAAGGCACCCACTGAACATCTATCTGCTTGGAGCACACTAGCTCACCATTACTTATAAGAGCAAAAGTGTTCACATCCTCTACCTTGATTAGTGGAACCTAGGCAAGTATTACTGATCTTGTTTTAAAAAACCATTTAAGCAGAGAGATGCTCAAAGTCTATTACTGAATAGGAAACCTGTTTGTGTGCCAGGGAGCTACTCACTTGGTAAAAGGCTTGCCTGCCGTACAAATGTGAAGACATGAGCTCAACCCCCAGCACCCACATAAAAAAGCTGCACCGTATGACACCTGCTTATGGTTCCAGTGCCGGGGGCTGGGGTGGGGGGTCAGACACAGGGGATCGTGAGGCCTCATGGGTGGCCACCCTAGCCTAACTGGGGAGTCTCAGCTCCCAGTGAGAGAATCATTCCCCCATAACAGTGCATGGTTCCCGAGGAGTGGCACTTGAGGCTGACATGTACCTATCACCTCCCCCCGCCCCCACCCCCACATACGAAGGGAAGAAAACTGTTTCTATATTTAGAATGAGAATTTTCTGAAACTTTTTTAGGTAAACATCACAACATTGAGACTTTCTCCTCATTGAAATTTTTGTAAGACTTTAACTCCTTTATGCTTGCTTAGAATACATTCAATTTGAGACATAAATCTGTGTGTGCATGCACACACACAGACACACATACTTGGTTTTTCAGGACAGGGTCTCTCTGCATACTCCTGGCTAGCCTCAAACTTGGAGTCTCTTTGAATCTGCCCCCCAAGAGCTGGAATTACAGGTGTGCGCCAACCACTGCTCAGTTTATAAATGTGTATTATATTTATCACTAACAAATTTAGTTTGTTCGATTAAATAATGATGTTGTTTGGTTGAATAATATCTCTACTCACTTTAAATATTCCAAGATTCTTTAATGGCCTCTGTCTGTGGTTGGCAGGGGTGGAGAATTATGGTGGGGTTGGAGGGAGCTTCAGAACGTCTTTATGAGCTTGGGCATCTTGTTTTACTTTGCTTTGTTTGGTGATAGGGATCAAACCTAGGATCTGCTACTGAACTGCAGTCCCATTATTATCCTTGATTCTTACCTGTAACCATGTTGAAAATGGCTGCTTCCCTGGGACCCCAGAGTTGCTGTATAAATTACTTGAAGGTAAAGACATTCTAAGATTCTATGCATAAAAACAGAGCTCTCTCAGACAGAACTTGCTTTACATGACAGAATGCAGCAACCTCCAGAAAATGAGGCAGCTGCAAATGCCTTCTTTGTAAAGAGTCTACTCCTGGAAGGCAACACAGGAAATAAACTTCAGTCAATCCCTTCCCTGGGACAGTTTTATGGCCCTGAGGTCAGCAAGGCCATCTTACCTCTACAGCCTCACGAGCTTTCTTTCATTCATTCTCTTCACATCTATCTTTCTCCCCAAAAGAAACTTACATATTCTTTCTATGGAAGAAGCCTCTTCCTGCCCCTCTTTTTCTCTAAGTTAGGCATATAGACTTTTAATGTAACCATTCAAAACTCCAGCTATTCCTGTTACTCTGTGTATGCATTTTGTCTATTTTATTTTCATCTCTGAGTCACTAAGAAGGTAGAGGAAACAGTTTTATCCTCTAGTGCACAGGGTTGGGAGGAAGTTTTCAGCTCCAAGATTACCTCTCTGTGAACACACAAATTCAAGCTTTGTTTCAGTGGGTATGTAATATACATGCTGAGCTTCTTACTAGTTAAGCATTTGTGTAACTATGCATTAGGAAAATTACAACTGCTACAGCAAGCCTGTAGTCTCACAGATGGTATTACTCAAGATGCTCAAAATACATTCAAAGAAAACTATTAAAGAAAGATATTATAGATGAAAAGCTCTCATGCCAAAAGTCCTGACAAGGGCACACCACTGAGCAGTCACTACCACAGGCTCTGAGTATTTCTGGCAAGTTGAAGAATGTCTTCTTCACAGTGCCCATTCCTTCTGGTCAGCCATTGATCATTGATTGGAAAGCTATTGGTGTATAGAGTTAGTAGCAAAACATGGTATCATAAAAAGAGGACAGGAGTACTTTGACAAGGTAAAGGAAAAAGAAAATCGGAGGCATTTCCTGGGTAACCAGAAAGATCACCATACTGAGAGACCATACTTAACATTGCCTGTACTAGAGCTCTCTAGTACTGAACACAGACCTAAGCTACTCCAGCCATGTCATCCTTAGGGTTGGCACTTCCCTGCATGAAAAGTGCTTGGGGATCCCAGCTCCTACCTGGGGGAGCTGAACCACCACACTGGTCTCCTTAAACCGTTTGCCCAAGCATGTTCTGCATCCTCCAAGGCAGGCAGGAAGGTATGGTTCCTTAGGCCTTGTCTATAACCCCACTCTCTACTGGTGCTCAAATTCTAGAGTGGCAGAGTCCATTAAAAATGTACTATATCTCGTCAGTTGGTTCAGCCTGTCCATCCAGTTCTTATATAGCTGCCTCAGGGCTCTTGTTCTGGCCAGGCCTCTCAAGGCCTTCACTCTGTTCTTCCGGGTGATCTCACCCTCACATGTTCCCCTCCCAGCCACTCACTGAAGAGTTGTCAAGCCCTCTCCAGCCCAGAGATGAACTTTCCACAGGACTTCATACCTAGCCTGTTAATGTGCTAAGAGTGCCTTCCCCACCCTCGCCTTGGAGCCTGCCCCTCCCAGGTCCTATCTATCAAACAGTCCCACAGTTACTGCTTTTCTTGTGAGCAGTCTTGATACCAGTCTGGGCCTTTTCCTCTTGTGCTTGGAGGGCTCAGTGCTACTGTATTCATACTGGTTTGATTTGAGAGCTGCAGCTGTTCCTGGACTCTCAGATATATCATGTCCTCAGCCCAAAATTTCCCACCACTGTGACATCATCCTACCCTGGAAATCTCCACTGACTGGACACTTTCCAGTCAACATCTCCCCCAAACCATCTATGTTATGGGACCCCCCACCATCCTCTTGGTCAGCCCCATTTCCTCTGCCCATTCTCACATGACCCTCTCTTCCCTTCAGGGTTTTTTAACACAATACCCCCACTCACCTTTCTAGACTAATCCACTACTGATTGTTAGAATATTTCCCAAACTCTAGCTATATTGCTATTAGAAAAGGCAAGCTAAATGTACACTACTAGCAATCTAATTAAAGAGAAGAAGAGGAGGAGAAAGAAGAATTGTCTTAGTGAGTAAGAAAAAAGACAGGGCCGGCAATATGGCTCAGTGGGTGAAGTGCCAACCACCAAGCCTGAGGACTTTTGGCACCCAAGGTATACACACTCTCCAATAAAGGATTTTTAAAGAAAAAATATAATAGTGTAATTTGTGTGGTTCATGCATACATAATTCAACATCACGTAGTTTCCTCAGATATGTCCAGCACCAAGGATAAACCCATCCTAAACGCATCAGGGTGGTCACTTCTCACAGGTTGGTGTAGGGGAGGTAACAGACCTGAGACAAAATACTCCTTATAATTTAATAACAAAAAGAGCAATATTTGACTTAAAGCACAGGCCAAATACTGTAGATTCTGTCCAGAAGGGTCATGCAATAAAGACCCAGTCCTCAGCACAGAACGCTCCTCAGCAGTGCCTTTAAGAGGTAGGAACTATTGAGAGGATGTAGGCTGTTGGAGGTGTCTCAAAAAGAACAGTTAGACCCACTGCTTCCTTTCTCTCTCTGCTTCATTTGATACATATTCCTGTCATTATCTGTGTCATCACAGGCCCAAAACAACTGGCCGACTGACCACAGCTGAAAACTGCAAGGTGAGCCCACAGAAACGGTTTCTATTCACAAGTTGATAATCTCTCAGTATTTTGTTATGAAAATAGAAAGCTAACAAACACACCAAAGATATGAAGAGAAAGATGGGCAGCCTAAAACATATGGGAAACAGATAAAATGATTCATCAGAAAACAATACCTATTAAAATCACAATGTAACAACATTTTGAAGTCAACAAGGCAGGGGAGTTGATGCTACCCTGGGTTGCTGGGAGTCCTGGGAAATCATCACTTTTATAAGTAAAAGTTATGCTGTATCGCTGGAGAGTGACTGGCAGCATCAGTAGTCTAACACACACATAACTCGTCTATGTTTCTCCTACTGCTGAAACAGGTCTCAAAAGACAGATTAGGTGCAGGTACACCTAATGCATTATGGTCTCTTCTAGCAAACAAGGGAAAATAACCTGTAACCCATGGGACTGACTTGATAAACATGGTCTACTCATCCAACAAGACATTCAACATTTGTCAAGAAATGGTAAAATCTTGAAGATTAATTGTTGAGAGTGACTGCTAAGTTTACAAAAAGGTACATGGGTTTGAGTATTATTTTTACTAGTTGGAAAAGGAAAAGGAAAAAAAGGGAGGTGTGCATGGGTATGCATGTGTGCTTGTTTACAAGTAGTATATGTGTCCTTAAAAAATGGCCTTTGAGAGCTGGAGAGATGGCTCAGAGGTTAAGGACACTGACTGCTCTTCCAGAGGTCCTGAGTTCAATGCCCAGCAACCACATGGTGGCTCACAACCATCTGTAAAGAGATCTGATCCCCTCTTCTGGTGTGTCTGAAGACAGTGACAACGTACTCACAGGAACAAAATAAATAAACCTTTCAGAAGAAAAAAAAAAGAAATGGCCTTTGAGAATGTAGTCGTGGGTTGGGGATTTAGCTCAGTGGTAGAGCGCTTGCCTAGCAAGTGCAAGGCCCTGGGTTCGGTCCCCAGGTCCAAAAAAAAGAAAAAAAAAGAAAAGAAAAAAAAAGAGAGAATGTAGTCGTGTTTATAGTTCAAAGAAACTTTAGCCCCCAACCCCCATGCTGTTCTTCACTACATTTCTATCCTCCATGAGAAGGCTTTGTGTCTCCTGAGCTGACAGCCTCTGTTGATCATTTACACTCAGAGCACAAGGCCGCTTTACCCAGAACTTCCCGAATCTCTCTTCTCCCTCTAGAGGTTTCTTCATCTTTCTTGGGGATAAAAGGAGACTGAAGTCTCTATTAAGGGATAAGGATGTGCCTCAGTTGGTAGAGTGACCAGCAGCATATAAAACTGGTCATGGTGGCATATGCTTAGACACCCAGCACTTAAAAAGTCCAGGTAGGGAGATCAGGAGTTTAAGACCAGTTTGAGGCTAACCTGGGCACTTGGGCCCTGTCTCCACAAACAAACAAACAAACAAACAAACAAACAAACAGTAAACAAATAACGTATTTAACATGTGCAAAGCCCTGATGTCTTCTTTCTCTTTCTTAGGTTTTAGAGACAGAGTCTCTTCATGTAGCTCAGGCCTGCTTCTGCCTCCTGGGAGTATTCTCATAATAATAAATAACTATAAAGTTCACATCGTCATGCAACTCCCATGCCCTGCAGTTTTTATTGCCACCTCCTGGATTCAAGTTCCAAGATGACTCTCTCCTTGCTGTACTGCTGGGGGCACCTGCCTTCCTACTCTCACATTCATTCCATTATTTCGTGTGAAAATCAAAGTTCATCGCAGTGCCAATTACTGTGATCTGAAGGTGTCCCCTACCCTTTGTGAGTTGGGAACTTAATCCTCAGTCCAATGTAACTTTGAACCTTCAGTAGTGATTGGGTCACAAGGGTTCTCATTCTCATGAATAAATTAATAGCTTAATAAACATCACAAGATTAACTCTGTCATGAAGGCCACTCTGACTCGCTTCCTCATCCAGCTTTGTGATGCCTTTCTCCTGTTAAGATGCAGTAAAAAGACCCCGTCAGATACCAGTCACACAATCTTAGATTTTTTAGCCTCCAGAATCATGTTCTAAGGGAAACATCTATTTTAAACAAAATAAAGAATCCAATCTCAGCTATTTCGTTTCAGACTAGAGTAGAGGAGGTGCTGGGAACAGGACTGGTATTGAAAGGACTTATGGGAATGGGCTGACAGCTGAGGGGCTCTCAATTCACAGGGAGTGGAAATGGAAGTTGGGCATGAGGCTGGGCCTCTCTCTAGCCAAGACTGAACAGAATCTGACTAGCTGGTCCTGTGCCTATGTCCACTCTATCTTTCCACAGCCCAGTACCAATACCTATAGGAATGAACCACAGACACCACTACTTCATGAAGGAATCTTTCTAAGTGCCAGCTCTACTTCTATAAAAGCTGGGGCAACAACAGAATTCTGTGATAGAACCTCAGTAGTGTGGACCTGAGGCTGGGTCTCTACCACAACATGACAGTTAAAGCGGATGCTTGAAAAGCTCTACCACCTGATGGCAAAGTCTGACCCTTCCTTACTGGCCATGCAAGCGCAGCAACTTTCTTCCTCTCTCCAGGCCCTGGCTTCCCAGAGGATAGCAACAGCACAAACCTCAGAGCACTGCTGGGGATTAACTATGCTACTACTACACATAAGAGGCTAAGGGGGTGAAATATATATCCTTGCCCAGTAACACAGTTACTCTGCTCTTCAGTTAGGTGTTTTGTTTTGTTTTTGTCAAATCCTGATTAGTTTCAGAATAAAAAAGATCATTAGGAATTTCCCAGAAGGCAACAGTTTTCCTGCCATCCTCAAATCCCAAGGTTGCTCCTTTAGTTCTCTTTGTGTGGGCCGACAACACATGGGTTGGGTACTAAGCGTAGGAGTCCTCTCTCCAGATGACAAAGCTCTCAGATCTTACTCTGTCAGCTTGATGAGACTGAAAACCACCAACGAACACACTTCTGAGTTTGCCTATGAGGGTCACTCTAGAAAAATTTGTTTATATTTCATGTGTACTGGTGTTTTGCTGCATGCGTGTCTGTGTAAAGATGTTGGATCACCTGAAACTGGAGTTAGAGACAGATGTAAGCTGCCATGTAGATCTGAGAATTGAACATGGGACATGGGTCCTCTGGTGGAGAAGTCAGTGCTCTTAACTGCTGAGCAATCTCTCCAACTCCTTTTAAATGTTTTTGTTGGTTTGCTTGTTTTGTTTGTTTGTTGTGTTTTGTTTTGGACAGTGGGTTTCCTCTGTGTAGCCCTGGCTTCCTGGAACTTACTCCATAGATCAGGCTGGTCTCGAACTCACAGAGATCCTGATTCTGCCTCTCAAATGCTAGGGTTAAAGGCATGGGCCGTCATAGCCGGGACTAGGAAAATTTAAATGAAGGATGCTGACAGGATTCCTGTGTGCTGGCTAGCATGCATCTCTCCCTGCTCAATGACCACAGACAGTGCTAGCCGCTGCCCTTGGCTCCTGCCACCATGCCCTTCTCACTGTAATGGGCCATATCTTCGGACAGTGAGCCAAAATGACCTTTTGCTTATCCCATTTTTGTCAGGCATTTTGTGACACCGAGAACAAAGCACCAGCATTTACCCTGCTTAGTGGGACTGCCACGCCTGGCCTTCCTAAAGGTGCTGTCTGCTTCTCTGCTCTGGTTCCTGTCGGCCTCGTGTGACCTGCCACAGCTACTCCAGCCTTCTGTTCCCCCAACATGTTCAATGAATCACATCTTGCTCATCTCTATTCTACTCTCTATTCCCCTGGTGGGAATCTTCTTCCCCTGGGCAGTAACATGGCTATGTCCTATCCTCATAAGCCTCTGCCCAAGTCAAACCCTTTCTATCCAGCTGTCCTGACCTCTCTGCTGAACATAGGAGTCTGAGGCAGGACCAAGAGTTCAAGGCTAGCCTGTGTAACACAGCACATAACAGGACTCTCATAAACAAACAGCTCATTTATTTTCACAGATGAAAATAGCATCCACAAAGAAAAGAGCTGCCTTGTTTACTAATGGGTTTTAAACCTGGAAAGTACAGAAAGCTGGGCAAATATTTGTTAAATGAGTGAGCAAATGGACAACAGGCCATGTCTCCTAGGAAGACAGAGCCCTATCTTAGATCTAAACAACCCCAAAAGAAATGTTCTTGGGACTTCAGGGAGGGTGACCTAGACATACTCATTCATTCAGTGCTCCCTGAGGGCTCCTCCCCACCTCATTCATGCAGTGCTCTAAGGCCTTAGAAGTAAGTTTGTAACTCCCCATCACTGTTCTGTGGAGACTTGTAGGCCTTGAAGATGGTAGCACTTCCCCACCTTACTTAGGATGTCTGCTGCATCCTCTCTAGCCAAGGGACAGTTTCTCTCATTTTCCTGTCACATCTCTCCTCATCCCGAGATAAGGCAAGAGAGTTCATAAAGCCTAAGTGTGCGGCAGCAGCTGCTGCTGCTTAGTGAGTATCCATTGAATAAAGGAGGGAAGGAATCTTCCCAAGACCCTACAGGAACAGAAAAGGCTATGCTGGGAAGACGATACTCACTTCCTGTTCACTAACCTTGACCTTGAGGTGTTTCTCTGCAGAGGAACCATAGAAATCCAATTAGATGCTAATTACATCCAATCACCTTAGGGCTTGGGGAAGGGGCTGGGCTAATGAGGTTTGCGGGCAAGTGAGAATGGAGATATTCAGCACTTGACTTTGATGCTGGCCTCACCACCTAGACATACAGGTTGTGAACTGAAGACTGGTGGACGCATATATTAGGGGAACAAAAGCCGGCCTATATCCTGGAAAAACCCAGCATAATTCGCACCCCGGTTCCATTGTCATTCTACTGAAAGGACAAGTAAGGCTGAATCCTAAGTCTCGAAAGGAACCAGAAAGAAAGGTGACTTATCAGCTGAATGGATTATGTTTACCTTCCCAAGAATGTCTGCTGTTTTCTGGACAGACATAACAAGAAGAGCTCAGGAGAAGGGCCAGTGCCAACCATGTGGGAAAGAGCTGCAGTTCTCCAAGATATCAGCACCCTCCTGGGGCCAGCCCTTAAGCTCCCAGTAAACATGTGTCATCAGGGAGGAGCACCTCAGACGTCATCACAGTCATCAGAGAACATCTTTAAAGGCTCCTGCTTTACTGAGGGCTCCAGCAGTCGAAGAAACCCCATACCAGGATTGATCAGTGGGGCTCAACTAAACTTTATCTCGTCAGTTAGGCCTTATTCTTGGGGTCCCTGCTAGCTATCGAGCCTCCTACAACTTCTCCCCTACTCAGACCCCTAGTCCTGGACGTTCTGGCCCCAGTGGGCTCTCCTCAGGTGCTCACCTGCTAGTCTTGACCGGTGCACGGCGCAGCCACAGTGGAGACACCTTCAGGAGGACGTCAGATCGAATTCTTGCCACTGCAGCCGAGCCCTTCACATGTGCCTGTCTCCACGTCCCGCTGGGCTCCGGCAGCCCGGGCGCCCCTTTGGCTCCGGGCCCAGGAGCCGGCCGGAGCCGCGAGGGCTGCGGGGAGGCGCAGCGCGGAACCGGGTTTCCGGGAGGGCGGCGATCGGAGGTTTGGGGCGGGACAGGCTAGAGCGAAGCCGTCCGACTGGTCTGACCAGGGGGCTGGGCTGGGCGGCGGGCTTGGGCCGGACTCAACCCGCTCACAGAGCCGCGCTCCTCCACCCCATTTAGTTGATTTTGTCAAGCACATATACCAGAAACTGGCCAGATCCGCACAAGCTGCCCCAAATGGGATAATAATTAAGCATCCCCACAAATCCATTATTTCTTACTCATTTAGTAGATACAGGCAAAGAATGCATTATTGGAGCTCAGAGCTTCATCCGTGTTGCAACTGTTGACCCACTGTGATTGGGGACATGCTGGCAAACAGCTGCGACTGGAAATGCAAAGACATTTTCCCAAACTTAATCTTAGACATGGACTGACATTTTGCAAGAAGTTCTGTATTTTCAATAGCTCTCTCTCTCTCTCTGGCGCCATCCAGAGTGTATTCCCATCACTCTAGATAGGACATAGAGTGGAAATTTGAATGAAGTGTTTTCTGTGTATCCGGTCACATTTTAGCTGCCCTAGAAACTTACAGTTTGGAAAAACTAATTGCCTGAAACACGGTTGACAAATTGTGCTTTAAGCAACAACCACAGGTAATATGTGTGGTGCGCTGGGTTCCAGGTTATAAAGTATGTGTGTTAACACATTATCTTCACAAGCTTCAAGATAGGAAGTGGGTAAGTGACCACAAAATAAGCACATAACACACACACACACACACACACACACACACACACACACAGAGAGAGAGAGAGAGAGAGAGAGAGAGAGAGAGAGAGAGAGAGAGAGAGGGACCAAAGGCATGCTCCTGCCAGATGCTTTGCTGTTTTGAGACATGCTGATGCAAAGGTATAAATTGTGAAGGGCTCTGAACTAATTCTTGTGTATCTCCTGTGAGCATGGCCTCTATGAGATGGGAGAAGGAACCACACACATCAAAAGCTGCAGCCCACCTGGCAGATTAGCATGCTGAGTGTGTGTGTAGGGCTGCTGGAGGTGGGAATTTCTCTAAGAGTGGAAAATTCTAACCAAGGAGGGAGCTCCCTAAGTGGGAGTGCATGGGCCTATAGACTCTTCTCAAGTCCCTGAGACTCCTGAATGCACATGGGGCTGGTTTACAAGTAACTCAAAGAAAACAGCCCTAAGCCTTGGAACCTGGTTTGAGTCTCGGCAGTTCAGACAGTCCTATAAAAAACACCTTGGGGCTTCACATTGAAATTCCACAGTAGTCACACCTAGAGGACCAAGATATGCTTCTAATAGAGGAAAATAACAGAATTCAGAGCATCTGAGTCATTCACAATGTCGAAGAAACAGAAACATCTGGATTACAATCAAAGAGAAAATAGCCAACAGCCAGTTAGCAAAACCACACACAGCAAAGCTGTTGGATTTAAAGGTGAAGGAGTAAAAGTCAAAACTGTGGTCAATATCATCAAGCCCCAGTGAGTGGAAAGGATACGGTGGGCAAAGAGAAATGGGGTTGTAGCCAAATAGCTGTTCAGCAAAGCACTGCATGGAGTCCAAGTAAATGTGTCCCATGATGATGCTCTTCCTCTCATTTCAACCGCGCCCACCCCAGGCTTTCTTTTTTTTTTTTTTTGTTTTGTTTTCTTTTTTCTGGGGCTGGGGACCGAACCCAGGACCTTGCGCTTCCTAGGCAGGCGCTCTACCACTGAGCCAAATCCCCAACCCCTCACCCCAGGCTTTCGATAGCCCTAAGATGAATACATCCTACGACTTGGGTTTCTCTGCTATATCATACTCCTTCGTGTTCTAGTAGCACATGATCTGCAGCACACACTCTCAATTAGTCATCTTTCCTGCTGATAGAGTACCTGAGATAAACCACTTACTTATAAGGAGGAAAACAAGAGATTTTGAGTCATGGTTGCTGAGTTTACTAAGGTCCATGGTCATTTGGTCCTGCTTGGCCCTGTGACATGGAGGGGAAGGTCCTGTGTCAGAGTAGGGAATGGCTGTTAGGGAGGTTGTTCACAGCATGGTAGCCAGGCAACACCAGAGAGACAGGAGGGGAACAATATCCTAACCTCTACAAAAGCATAGTCCTAATGACCTAACTTCCTACTGTCCTACCTCCTAAAATGTTCACCGCCTTTCAATGGCACTAAAGGCTGAGGACCAAGCCTGGACCATATGTGCCTTTAGGGACATTTACGATCTAAGGAAGAACATACATTGTCATAGACAGCTGAGGCTCAGGGACTCTATTCAGCAATATTGCTGTGCTGCTGCTGTAATGAATGGTTTTCTATGAAATTATGACAGGAATATAGACTGGGAAGAATATAGACTGGAGCCATTTCATGGTTGCCCACTTAACACAGAGGGAAGAGTAACACAGCCTGCTCTCATTAGAAGCCATCATATGGGAAGATGCTGAAATGACATAACGGCATCTTTAAGATGCTAAAAAACATTCTGGGGCTGGAGATACAGTTCAGTGACTTCAGCTTGGCTTTTAACACCTATGACTGGTGGTTCACAATGTAAGGCTCGAAATGAGTCTTCACTACCAGGAGACCCCCAGCAAAGTGAGACACGAGAATGGAGTTTGATGCAAACGCAAGAGGTTTATTTTCTGGCATATCAGGGTTGACCTTCAATCAGCCCCTCAGGGCAAGTGACTGGAAGGCAACCCGAATGGCTGTAACAGGCAGATTTTATACTTTTTAGGGGTACAGGTTACATTTTAAACTTATTGGCTAAGCATATTGATCTTTGAATCTATTGGCTAGCAAGCATATGACATGCATTTGAACTCTATCTGGGACCAGAGGGTCAGGTGACTATCAGTCAGTACATTCTGTGGTTTTTCAAGAATGTCCCTGCTCCTCTTGAGAACTGTGGGTGGAGAATGGAACTTAGCCTAGCCTTGACCCAGGCGGGAAGCTGGTACTTGGCCTAATTTTGACCTGAGGTGGTGGGTGTCAAGTTGGTGAAAGCCCTTAGGGTTCTTCACAAGAATTCCATAATGGACCTCTTTCTACCAGGCCAAGCCTCTAATAGCTTACACTTCAGTAAGAACTAGGGTCCTTCAACAACTTCCTGTAACTCTGACTCTGTGGGATCTGACATCCTCTTTGGCCTCCTTAAACACCTGCACACATGTGGTATATACACAGGAAGACACATATGCACACATACAGATACACAAACATATCAAATAATAAGCTGTAATCTTGTTGTTCTCTACCCACTAAGTCTTCTTAAATAAAAAACAAGAAGACAAAGTCTGAAAAAAGTAAATACATTATTCAAATAAATTATATTATAATTAAAAATATTTAAATTTATTATAACAAATAAATAATGCAATACACACACATGTGATCCCAGAGGCTTGGAGGCAGAGGCAGAAGGATTGAAAATCTAGTAGTGAGATACTCTCTTAAAAATTTTTTTTGAATTTAAAAAAACGAGGACAAGATTGAAATAAAAGATGAGTGGCTAAGAGGAACACAGTGAAATACTTAATACACTGGTGCAAATTCAAATCAACAATGAGACACTACTTCTTGTTAAATTGAACTGTTTAGCATAAAGCTGTCCTTGCATTTCCTAAATTGGGCTGAAAGGATTTCTCTATATGGGGCAAATCACAGCCTAACTTAAATGCAAATGGCCTCACTCTTGTAAGGTTATTAACCAATTGAAGGACACCATCTAATTGCTCAGACAAAATGGATGCCGGACAGAACCACTCCTTGGTCTCCCTAGTCACTTAGATTTTTCTCTGTGTCATCCCTTTTGGTTGGCTATAGATGGTTAAGTTATTTCTCCATTAATAAAATGAGCCAGTTCAAGCCAGATTGAATTATGTATACATGAAGGTTTTTGGGGAAGCTGCTCTCAGGTCCCAAGAAGAGACCAGAGAAGTCGCCATGGGGGAAGGAGATAGTGGGGAGGAAGAGAAAGAGAGAAAGAACTCTTGCAGAAGAGGGGAGAAAGGGGTGGAGAGACTAAAGTGTCTGGTTATATGGAAGAGTCTGAGGGGAAAGAGCCCTGGGCTGGGGTAGTAGGGTAGAAGGTGGCATATGCTAGGTAGGGACTGAGGGATGTTGGAGGCCAGGTCTGCTTTGGTAAGTAAAATATGCCTCTCAGTTGTTTGTTCTGGGGCCTGAAACCCAAAAATAAATATAACCCACTGAAGTGAATGAGGCAGTCAAATAGTTTTTGGATGCTGGGATCTCACACCCAACTAGAATTGTAATTTTCAAGCTCTGTTCTGGAACACACAGTCCTGTGTTTGTAGGGCCAAAGGTGCCCTGAGGTCCCTTTGGTCCTTTGAGTGGGATGGGGAGAGACGCTTCTTCTCAGAATACGACAACAGAAGATGAAAATTCAGGGCTAAGAGCTAGAGACCCAGAGAGAACAGTCCCCACGAGGTCACAGAGCCACAGGGTAAGGCCATCCTGGGGAACACAGTCTCGAGGGGTAGTGAGGTGTTGGGGTTATGCACTGTATCAAGTAACTGCCTTAAATTGGCTTGATTGGTGAATAAGAAAGTCTAGAAGGGAGTGGGGACAGATTTTTCCTGGGGAGTCTGGAAAAAAAAACACTTTGCCTCGTCTGAGTTGAGAACTGAGCTAAATTGGAAGTGTCGCCCCAAGACTCTTTTTTAGACGAGTGCCCTCAGGGGGGAATTTCCTGAACTTCTTTTCTTGCCTCCTTGTGATCAAGACCGTAAAGCCCATGGTTCCTCTATTCAACTTCATAAATAAGAATCTCAATTCTTGGGTTGGGGATTTAGCTCAGTGGTAGAGTGCTTGCCTAGCAAGCACAAGGCCCTGGGTTCGGTCCCCAGCTCCGAAAAAAAGAAAAAAAAGAAAAAAAAAAAGAATCTCAATTCTTTTGTACAGTCTTCTCATATGTTTCTTTCTTTTTTTTCTTTCCATACTTTTCTAAGATAACTGGGTTTGATATAAAACATTTTGAGATTTGCTTCTGTGGATTAGATATTTTAAAAACAAAACTACAAAAATCTGCACTGATTTAATATCAGCCATAGTAACATTGTTTACACTATATGCCAAAAATTAAAGTTCCAAGTTGTTAGGTATCCCACAAACCTTATGACCCTCAAACATATGGAAACACAAGGTGAAGAATAAAACTCTGTAGGCACTGCGTCATAACCCAGGCAGAGACAGACCGATCTCTGTGAGTTTGAGGAGACCCTTGGTACAAAGTGAGTTTCAGGACTGCTAGGTTTTTACACAGAAAAATCCTGTCTCAAAAAACCAAACCAAATCAAACCAAACCAGTCAATAACCAAGCAGTCAACCAACCCAAACCAAAAAGCCTCCAGGGTTTGACCTTATGGTTTATTCTTCTTACGTATTTAAGCATAGTAAAACTTTTGAAAAAAGTTTGCACATGACAGTTATAATAATACAGTATTAGGCAAAGCACCTGTGACCTTTACAGTAAGAATGAATTCTATTGGCTGATAAACCAGTGCTAGGATATAGGATCTGTGACAAGCATAAAGATGGATTCTATTAGTGGAAGATGCAAAGCACACAGGGCCTTGTGATGGTTTGTATGTGCTTGGCCCAGGGAGTGGCCAAGCCTTCTAATAAGAAGGTGTTGGTTGCCCTGTTGGAGTGGGTGTGTCACTGTGGGTGTGGGCTTTAATACCCTCATCCTAGCTGCCTGGAAGCCAGTGTTCTGCTAGCAGCCTTCAGATGAAGATGTAGAACTCTCAGCTCCTCCTGTACCATGCCTACCTGGATGCTGCCATATTTCCGCTTTGATGATACTAGACTGAACCTCTGAACCTGTAAGCCAGCCCCAGTTAAATGTTGTTCTTATAAGAATTGTGTTGGTCATGGTGTCTGTTAGTAAAATCCTAACTAAGACAGTTCTCTATCTAAGACATTCCTCTCTCTCTCCTCTCTCTCTCTCTCTCTCTCTCTCTCTCTCTCTCTCTCTCTCTCTCTCTCCCTCCCTCCCTCCCTTCCCCCCTCTCTCCCCCCTTTCTTCTTCCTTCCTTTATTTAAAGAATTATTTATTTTTTGTATATGAGTACACTGTAGCTGTCAGACACACCAGAAGAGGATATTGGATTCCATTACATGGTGGTTGTGAGCCACCTTGTGGTTGCTGGGAATTGAACTCAAGACCTCTGGAGGAGCAGTCAGTGCTGAGCCATTTCTCTAGCCTGACAGGTCTCTTTCATAGGAATGAGTTTTAGCCACTGTTGACAAGGCCCAGGATTAGGGCCTAAGCAATTCTCAGGATATTGGGAGTATTCAGGTGGAGGTTGGCTCCTAATAGAATAGCTAAAGATGACCAGGTTTTTTTTAACCACTTACTTCAGCATTCCCAGCCATTTATTTTCTTCTCTTTTTTCTTTCCTTTTTCTTTTATTTTATGTATTTACATTTCAAATGTTATCCCCTTCCCTGGTTCCCCACTCTCTCAAGCCCCCTGCCCCTGCTTCTATGAGGATGCTCTCCCTCCCATAACCCGCTCCCAACTCAAAATTCTGGCATTCTCCTGCACTGGGGAAACCAGCCTTCACAGGACCAAGGGCTTCTCCTCTTATGCCAAACAGTACCATCCTCTGCTACAAATGTGGCTGGAGCCATGGGTCCCTGTGAGCCGTGGGTCCCTCTGTGTATACTCTTTTTTTTTGGTTCTTTTTTTCGGAGCTGGGGACTGAACCCAGGGCCTTGTGCTTCCTAGGCAAGCGCTCTACCACTGAGCTAAATCCCCAACCTCCCTCTGTGTATACTCTTTGGTTGGTGGTTTAGTCCCCCAGAGCTCTGGGGGTCTGGTTGGTTGATATTGTTGTTGTTCTTATGGGATTGCAAGTTTATTTCCTCTGTTGAAGAAAATAGCACCCCGCTCAAGCTGACTCCCTGTGATTGGCAATCCTGGTTTCTCCAAAGCCTTTGCTAAGCTATATCTCCTATACCCAGCGTTTTAGCCAGCCTTATGATTGAGACAGCAGGAAAGTATCAAATCTCTCTTTAAAGTAGTCTCAGTTTGCAATCCATGTAGGGTCCAACTTACAA